>NC_069504.1:874490687-874790687 GCF_027579735.1 Bombina bombina
TGCACATACAGACATGCACACTAACAGATGCACATACAGACATATACACACACAGATGCACATACAAACATATACACACACAGATGCACATACAGACATACACACACACACACACAGATGCACATAGACATATATACGCACACAGATGCACATACAGACATACACACTCACAGATGAACATACAGACATATACACACACAGATGCACATACAGACATATATACACACACACAGATGCACATACAGACATACTCACACAGATGCACATACAGACATATACACACACAGATGCACATACAGACATATACACACACACAGATGCACATACAGACATATATACACACAGAGATGCACATACAGACATATATACACACACACACAGATGCCCATACAGACATATATACACACACACAGATGCACATACAGACATATATACACACACACAGATGCACATACAGACATATATACACACACACAGATGCCCATACAGACATATATACACACACACAGATGCCCATACAGACATATATACACACACACAGATGCACATACAGACATATATACACACACACAGATGCACATACAGACATATATACACACACACAGATGCACATACAGACATATACACACACAGATGCACATACAGACATGCACACAGATAGAGACTCCTATAAACATACTCTTCCATGTAAAACGCATGCGCATTGGCGATTTTGAAGGCATAGTTGTTCCCGCAAGTCCAATTCGCGATCGTAGCTACGATTTGATTGAATATTTAATATTTAGTAAGTATATGCCATGTTATATTGATCATTTCGAATACAACATGAATAGATCTGTTAAAACTTTATTTAAATGAATAACAGCTGTATTTATTATTATATAATTTATAGACCAATGCCTAAAATTTAATTGTGTGTAGAATGTAACATTGTATTCGTGAAACTATTTTATCCGCTCAAATCATGTAACAATGCAATGGTAAATCTATTACATACAATAATTAAAAATGACATGTGAAATTGCGTTCGGAAGTATATGTACCACTCTTATTGATGGACACAACCGGAGTGACCGGACTTTATAACTCTTATCAAACCAACATCATATAGCAATGTTTCTACAATTTCTAAGTATATATATATTTTTATTACGCTGATAAACAATTTTTTATTTATTTTAATTATGTAACATTAATGATATACAGGTAGCCCTCAGTTTACGCCGGGGTTAGGTTCCAGAAGGAATGGTTGTAAATCGAAACCGGTGTAAATTGAAACCCAGTATATAATGTAAGTCAATGGGAAGTGAGGGAGATAGGTTCCAGGCCCCTCTCAAAATTGTCATAAGTAACACCTAATACATTATCTTTAAAGCTTTGAAATAAAGACTTTAAATGCTAAACAGCATTATAAACCTAATAAAATAATCACACAACACAGAATATATAATTAAACTAAGTTAAATGAACAAAAACATTTGCTAAACAGCATTATAAACCTAACAAAATAATCACACAACAAAGACTTCACTTGCATTTTTCTGCAAACAGTTCTTTCTATGCATTCCAATCTGGACTGATTTATAGACAGGAAGATCTTATTCCTTTGAAATCTGCTCGATAGCTCAGGTCTGGTTAAACTGATTAATTTCAGCTTGTTTGGCTTTGCTTCAACACAAGCGAACAGCTCCACCTACTGGCTATTTTAATAAATGCACTGCTTCTCAATGCTTTTCAATAGCAGTCACGTAACTGGAAAAAAAGGTTGTTATTCTGAAACGGTGTAAATTGAACCATTGTAAAACGAGGGCCACCTGTATTTATCTGCAAAACTTGTTATAAATTTTTACATTTAATTTGGTGAATATATTCTGATGTTAAATAATATGCTCTTTTTATACTTGCAACTAATTTTAAGAACGATGAGCGATTTTAAATATCGGAGTTTTGCGGCAGACGTATCGATCGAACGATTCAGGATAAGCTACAAAAGAATGAATCTACTGATTCATTCTTACTATATGTAACCAGTATGATATTTATTTGCGCATACGCGAAATACAGCGAGTGAAGACTTATGCGCATGCGTGATATGCGTCGACTATGATTACGTGTAATGTTCAGAATTACGGAAATGGTCGGGTAGGAGGAGTAACAATGGAATATGGTATGCAATTTATGGTATCAATAACTTGAAAATAAAACTTGTTATAAAAGAAAAAACGTAGCGACTGTAAATATCACATATATACGGTATTCTATAACATTACTGCGGAGACTGTAAATTTACTTTTTCTTTAAGAGATTTATCAGCTTGTATATTATAAAGAACAGATAGATATATGTGATAGCAACATTTTCAACAGTCTGAATTTTGAAGTTCAATCACCTTTAACTATAGTACACCCGGGGGAGATTTTTATATATTATTTTTAAATTAATGGTGCGTGAGTGTATGTTTGTGGATTTCTTTTTTCTTAGAAATTCCTTATGATTTATTTATTGTTTTTTAAAAAATAATTATATTATTTACATTTGACTTATTCCCCTTTTGAATATTATGATTTTTATCAAATTAATTCCACTCATTTTACTGCAGCCTGGAATCCATTCTGGCAGTAAAAGTATTTGGAAAGAGACTGCAGGAAACAGCAGGGGAAGGGATACTGTAGTTCTGCTCTGCTTTATGACCCCCAGCGTTGTAAATAAGCAGGAGAAGGGGAACTTAAAATGAACTCAGAAGCAGTAGAAGGGGAAAGTAACAGATCAGCAAGATCAGCATGGGAGGGAAGGGCAGATACATCTAGACCTGTCTCCTCCTGGTGCTTTGCCGATAAGCAGCACTACATAAAATGCTGTTCTTATGGGGGAAATCCTAGCACTGTGCTCAGTGAGAAAGCACAGACAAAAGAGCCAGATAAATGCAGTAGTAAGACCCCTGCAGGTGTTTCCTTAAGACAACATGGCTGATTGTGCCTGCCCAGGCCCTGATTCTTCCAGTGGCGCTGGCCTGGTGGGCAATTGCCAATGCTGCCCAAGCAGCCCAGGCCCCCCCTGCAGCTATATACATTGATCCTGAGAAGGGCAGGACATAACCAGTTAATTAGAAGTGGTCATGCATGCAGCTGACAATTAGTGACTGCTCAGGAGGTGCAATATGGGTTAAATACGTTAATTTCAGGGAACACTAATGCAAAAATGGCATGTTCCATTGACTAAGAACATTTTATATTTGCTTTACAATATCCCTTTAAGAACCTTGGACTGTGTAGTAGCTGAAAGAGATATGAAACCCAAATGTTTTCTTTCATTATTCAGATAGAGTATGCAATTTTAAGCAACTTTTTAATCTTTCTAATTTACTCGCATTATAATTTTTTCTTCATTCTCTTGGTATCTTTATTTGAAAAAAACAGGAATGTAAGCTTGGGAGCCAGCCAATTTTTGGTTTAGCATCTGGGTAGCGCTTGCTGATTGGTGTCTAAATGTAGCTACCAATCGGCAAGCACTACCTAATGGTCTGGCTACTAGGCTTACATTCCTGCTTTTTCAAATAAAGATACCAAGAGAATGAAAAAAATGATAATAGAGATAGGAGTAAATTAGAAAGTTGCTTAAAATTGCATGCTCTGCCTGAATCATGAAAAAAATGTGTTTTCATATCCCTTTAATTATTGCAACTCACATTTGCTTAAAGGGACAGTCAACACCAGAATGTTTGTTGTTTAAAAAGATAGATAATCCCTTTATTACCCATTTCCCAGTTTTGCATAACCAACACTGTTATATTAATATACTTTTTACCTCTGTGATTAACTTGTATCTAAGCATCTTCTGACAGCCCCCTGATCACATGACATTTTATTTTTTATCTATTGACTTTCATTTTAGCCAATTAGTGCAGTGTCTGCCACAAGCCACAGGCGTTATCACAATGTTTATCTATATGGCTGACATGAACTAGCTCTCCCCTGCTGTGAAAAGCAAATAAAAAAGCATGTGATAAGAGGCAGCCTTCAAGGGCTTAGAAATTATCATATGAGCCTTCCTAGCTTTAGCTTTAAACTAAGAATACCAAGAGAACAAAGCAAAATTGGTGATATAAGTAAATTGGAAATTTTGTTTAAAATTACATGCCCTATTTGAAACATGAAAGTTTTTTTATTTTTTATTTGACTGTCCCTTTAAAGGGATACAAAACCCAAAATTTTCTTTCATGATTCAGATAGAGCATGCAATTTTAAACAACTTTCTAATTTACTCCTATTATGAATTTTTCTTCGTTCTCTTGGTATCTTTATTTGAAAAAGCAAGAATGTAAGTTTAGGAGCCTGCTCATTTTTGGTTCAGCACCTGAGTAGTGCTTACTGATTGGTGGCTACATTTAGACACCAATCAGCACTTGCTACCCAGGTTCTGAACTAAAAATGGGCCGGCTCCTAAGCTTACATTCTTGCTTTTCAAATAAAGATACCAAAAAAACAAAGAACAAATTGATAATAGGAGTAAATTAGAAAGTAGCTTAAAATTGCATGCTCTATCTGAATCATGAAAATTTAATTTTGAATAGGCTGTCCCTTTAAGTTGCACAAAACACATCAAAAATACATTTAACAGTACAGTTTCACTCATAACACTATGTAATAAAAAGGGCTTTAACATGTACATTCATACACATGTCTAAATATGCATATGTATGTATATATGTGTGTACATATGTATTTATATGTGTATATATGCATTTACAGAATATATACACATATAAACATATTAAATATGTTCTAAGAAGCATTTTTGTAATATACATGAATTAACAAAAATGCTTCTAATAAAAGCTATAGCTCTCTCAAAATTGTATTTAAATATGCAACATCATTTTAAACACAGTACTTGCTCAGAAAACCTAAGGTTCTTGTACCATCTGCTGGTGGTAGTTTGTAAATTGCTGACGTGATACAAGCCCCACTGAAACTCTGAGGTGCTGCCGTATTTAAAATGCTAGTGCACTGATAATATCATGTTATGCTTCACATGCACGTGCAGTGAAAAATGTTAACATTAAAACAGTGATAACTTTTACTAGAAGCATTTTTGCCTATACAATAATATTACAAATATGTTTCTAATTAAAGATGTAATTTAATCTACCTGCAGTTAAATTTTGACTGAAATTTCCCTTTAACATGTAAAATAATCCTAAACTACATATAATTAATTTAAAGAGTATTTAGGTGACCTGTTTGGTAGGTCATTGACTGCTATCAAGAGAAAATTACACAAATTGTACTTTACTCATATGCAAAATGTAATATGAAAAGAACATAAAACAAATAGTGCAATAATGCATAAGTGAAACTTCCGACTCTAGAATGGTCTTATTTCTCCAGCTATGAATTTTATGAGATAATGGTCCGACAGACATCGCTGAATACGGCGAGCAATACGCTCGCCGTATTCAGCATTGCACCAGCAGCTCACAAGAGCTGCTGGTGTAACGCCGCCCCCTGCAGACTCGCGGCCAATGGGCCGCCAGCAGGGGGGTGTCAATCAACCCGATCATACTCAATCGGGTTGATTTCCGGCGATGACTGTCCGCCTGCTCAGAGCAGGCGGACAGGTTATGGAGCAGCGGTCTTTGTGACCGCTGCTTCATAACTGGTGTTTCTGGCGAGTCTGAAGACTCGCCAGAAACACGGGGCATCAAGCTCCATACGGAGCTTCTTACATATGCCCCATGGTATCTTAATTGTGTTAAAGGTTAATTGTTGCCTCTACAAAAGTAGTGATTATACAGTGGTACAATTTACTTGTGTAAAAAGTAACAAGGATTTGAAATATATTACAGTGCTTTTTAAAAAAAATGGGATTTTCCTATACAGGCAGTCCTCGGGTTACAGACATCCGACTTAAGTACAACTCATACTTACATACAGAGAAAATAGAGCTTTATCAACAATCCTTCTTTCCAGGATAATCCAAAATACTGAAAATCCAATTGTCACAAGGACAGAAAGTGATGTGAAATTTTCTGAACAGGGGCACAGATAGCAAAACAAACTTTATCCTATGCTATCCAAAACAAAAAAAAAATGTTTGGCTAGAGTTTCACCTAAAAAAAGTGCCTGTTCCAACTTACATACAAATTCAACTTAAGAACAAACCTAAAGTCCCTATCTTGTACGTAACCCGGGGACTGCCTGTACTAGATAAACCAACTTCTTGTTTGGGAGTTGTCTCTATAAGCCAGTTAGCAGTCCTTGGATTCAGCTATATAAAATATACATATACCTCACTTTAAATTTAAAGTGAAGGTAAATTTTCAACAATGAGTGCTGTTTTTTAAAAATACTTTTAAAAACAGGGGACACTTTCATTGCACCAAATTTGTAGAAATACTTACCTTTTACTTCTCCAAAACCGGATCGCCGATTCCAGCCTCAGTTCCTCTGTACTGACGTCAGAAATGACAAAACTGGCTTTCTCCAATCATGGCTTTACCCCCAGAGCGTCCATCTCGTGATGCCCGGGTGTGATTGGAGGAAGCCGGTTTCATCATTGCTGTGTTTGTACATCAATGAAAGTGCCCCTGTTTTTAAAAGTATTTTTAAAAACCGGGCACTCATTGCTGAAAATTGACATTCACTTTAAAGGGACATGAAAGCCAAAAACGTTATTTTGTGGTTCAGACAGAACATACAATTTTAAAATGTTTCCATTTTTCTTCTGTTACCAAATTTGCTTTGTTTCCATGGTATTCTTTGTTGAAGAGATACCTAGGTAGGTATACTGGATCACTACATTCTCAGGAAATAGTGCTGTTATCTAGTGCTCTTGCAAATGGATAACATTTTTGCAAAACTGCTGCCATATAGTGCCCCAGACATGTGGACACTCCTGAGCTGATGGCCCTGCTTTTCAGCAAAAGATACCAAGAAAATTAAGAAAATTTGCTAATAGAAGTCAAATAGAAAGTTGTTTAAAATGTGCATGCTCTATCTGAAAGAAAATGTTGGGTTTCGTGTCCCTTTTAAAAGGCTTTTACTTTATAATTTTATGTTACATTTTTGTTTACATGTTTAACTACTGCTCTTCCATATGCACAATAGACATGTTTGCGGAATATGTCCCTTTAACTTATTGACAACATTCTTTTCAGTCAACATTAGCTAGGTTGGGACACATCCCAGGTAGCAGTTTGGACTATTAGGCCTCTAGTTATCAAGCCGTCAACCTCAAATACGCTGGAATTCCGCAGCGTATTTGTGGCGAGGCTGATTCGCCTAAGTTATCAAGCCCTACACACCGGCAAAAGTAGAATATAGTGACGTAAGCTTCGATCCGCCGGACTCAGTCCGACACAGATCGATTCTTACGTCACTCCAGATGTTCCGAACGCAAGTTCGGCACAATCTGACTACTTTTGGGAGTTATCAAAAAACTAGCAGGTACGCTCAGCACTTTTCCGGCCCAGCGTACCTGGTTTTCAATCCGCCGCCCTGGAGGTGGCGGATCCCATAGGAATCAATGGGAGTCTGACCATAGCGAAAGTTCATGTTCGCTGCTGCCCGACATCTCATTGATTCCTATGGGAAGTGTGTACACCTAATACCCTAACATGTACCCCGAGTCTAAACACCCCTAATCTGCCCCCCTACACCGCCGCCACCTATATTAAACATGCTAACCCCTAAACCGCCGCTCCTGGACCCCGCCGCAACTATAATAAATATGTTAACCCCTAAACCGCTGCTCCCGGACCCCGCCGCCACCTACATAATACCTATTAACCCCTATCCTGCCCCCCCTATACCGCCGCCACCTATAATAAATTTATTAACCCCTATCCTGCGGATCCCGGACCCCGCCGCAACTAAATAAATTGTTTAACCCCTAAACCGCCGCTCTCAGACCGCTCTCAGACCCCGCCGCCACCTATATTAAACTTATTAACCCCTAATCTGCCCCCCCTACACCGCCGCAACCTATAATAAAATTATTAACCCCTAAACCTAAGTCTAACACTAACCCTAACACCCCCCTATCTTAAATATTAATTAAATAAATCTAAATAAATATTACTCTTATTAAATTAATTATTCCTATTTAAAACTAAATACTTACCTATAAAATAAACCCTAATATAGCTACAATATTACTAATAATTATATTGTAGCTATTTTATGATTTATTTTTATTTTACAGGCAAATTTAAATTTATTTTAACTAGGTACAATAGCTATTAAATAGTTATTAACTATTTAATAGCTACCTAGATAAAATAAAGTCAAATTTACCTGTAAAATAAAAACTAACCTAAGTTTCAATTACACCTAACAGTACACTATCATTAAATAAATTATTACTATTTAAAACTAAATACTTACCTCTAAAATAAACCCTAAGATAGCTACAATGTAATTAATAATTACATTGTAGCTATCTTAGGATTTATATTTATTTTACAGGTAACTTTGTATTTATTTTAACTAGGTACAATAGTTATTAAATAGTTATTAACTATTTAATAACGACCTAGCTAAAAGAAATACAAAATTACCTGTAAAATAAATACTAACCTAAGTTACAATTAAACCTAACACTACACTATCATTAAAATAATTAAATTAATTAACTACAAATACCTACAATTAAATACAATTAAATAAACTAACTAAAGTACAAAAAATAAAAAAAACTAAGTTACAAAAAATAAAAAAATATTACAAGATTTTTAAGCTAATTACACCTAATCTAAGCCCCCTCATAAAATAACAAAGCCCCCCAAAATAAAAAAATGCCCTACCCTATTCTAAATTACAAAAGTTAACAGCTCTATTACCAGCCCTTAAAAGGGCCTTTTGCGGGGCATGCCCCAAAGTAATCAGCTCTTTTGCATGTTAAAAAAAATACAACCCCCCCAACATTAAAACCCACCACCCACATACCCCTACTCTAACCCACCCAAACCCCCCTTAAAAAAAACTAACACTACCCCCCTGAAGATCTCCCTACCTTGAGTCGTCTTCAGCCAGCCGACCACCGATGGAACAGAAGAGGACATCTGCAGGGGCCGAAGTCATCATCCAAGGGGCGCTGAAGAGGTCTTCCATCCAATAGAAGTCTTCATCCATGCGGCGTTAGTTTATTTATCTAGGCAGCTATTAAATAGTTAATAACTATTTCATAGCTATTGTACCTAGTTAAAATAAATTTAAATTTGCCTGTAAAATAAAAATAAATCCTAAAATAGCTACAATATAATTATTAGTAATATTGTAGCTATATTAGGGTTTATTTTATAGGTAAGTATTTAGTTTTAAATAGGAATAATTAATTTAATAATAGTTATATTTATTTAGATTTATTTAATTAATATTTAAGATAGGGGGATGTTAGGGTTAGTGTTAGTGTTAGTGGGGTTAATAATTTTATTATAGGTTGCGGCGGTGTAGGAGGGGCAGGATAGGGGTTAATACATTTATTATAGGTGGCGGCGGGGTCCGGGAGCGGCGGTTTATTTAGTTGCGGTGGGGTCCGGGATCCGCAGGATAGAGGTTAATAAATTTATTATAGGTGGCGGCGGTATAGGGGGGGCAGGATAGGGGTTAATAGGTATTATGTAGGTCGCGGCGGGGTCCGGGAGCGGCGGTTTAGGGGTTAATACATTTATTATAGTTGCGGCGGGGTCTAGGAGCGGCGGTTTAGGGGTTAATAACTTTATTTAGTTGCGGGGTGCTCCGGGGGGTAGAACAGTGTAGTTTAGTGTGGGTGCTTAGTGACAGCTTATCAATAAAGCTGGGAAAAAGCCGAAGAGCAGCGAGATCGGATGAGTGATAACTATCACAGTCCGCTGCTCATCGCCCCGTACTTGGTGCGCAGCTTTTTGACAGCTTTTTTGAAAACTTTGGCAAGCATATTCAGGTCCGCGGCGGCGATGTGAGGCGAGCTTAGGCGGGGGTATTGGGGCCGGCGAAGGCAGGTAAGTAGACGGCTTGATAACTAGAGGCCTTAGTGTCAGTCACCCTTCTGTGGATTGCTCTGCGAGATCTATTTCTTCTGGGTTATATTTTGCATGTTGTTTTCACATTAAGTTAAGATCCCAGTATGTTGTGCGTCACTCAAAACAAATATTGCCAGACATTGGCTGTGGTAAAAAAACCCATCTGTATTCTCTCTGTCAATTACAAGATAAATCATAATCATGTGGTTAATCTTGGCCTATGTGTTATAGCATGCAAGAACTGTTTTTTTTATTTTTATTTTTTCAAGAACATTGACATTAAGAGCTGTATTGCAAGCATGTACTTATATATTATTTTAAATATGGGGAAACACATTGGCCTCGATTTATCAAAGGTCTTGCCGACCTGATCCGACAGTGCGGATCAGGTCCGGAAGACCTCGCTAAATGCGGAGAGCAATACGTTCTCCGCATTTAACATTGCACCAGCAGCTCACAAGAGCTGCTGGTGCAACGCTGCCCCCTGCTGACTCGCAGCTAATCGGCCGCCAGCAGGGAGGTGTCAATCAACCCGATCGTACTCGATCGGGTTGATTTCCGGCGTTTCCTGTCCGCCTGCTCAGAGCAGGCGGACAGGGTTATGGAGCAGCGGTCTTTAGACCGCTGCTTCATAACTTGTGTTTCTGGCGAGTTTGAAGACTCGCCAGAAACACGGCCCTTCAAGCTCCGTACGGAGCTTGATAAATATGGGCCATTGCATTCAAATGATATTGGGATATTGGAAATGTAGGGAAAAATTATTTTTTTTTAAAAAGCTATGCTGTGGCTATGTTTTCCATTTCTTAAGTGAAATTAAAGGGATGGTATTTGGGGAGGTAGGATTGCAATCCATGGTTAAAGGGACAGTCTACACCGGAATTTTTATTGTTTGAAAAGGTAGATAATCCCTTTATTACACATTCCCTATATTTGCATAACCTACACAGTTATATTAATACACATTTTACCTCTGTGATTACCTTGTATCTAAGCCTCTGCACACTGCCCCCTTATTTCAGTTGTTTTGACAGATTTGCATTTTAGCCAATAATTGCTGACTCCTAGGTAACTCCACGTGCGTGAGAACAGTGTTATCTATATGACACACATGAACTAACACCTTTTAGTGGTGAAAAACAATCTAAATGCATTCCGATAAGAGGCGACCTTCAAAGTCTAAGAAATTAGCATATGAACCTCCTAGGTTTAGCTTTCAACTTAGAATACCAAGAGAACAAAGCAAAATTGGGGATAAAAGTAAAATGGAAAGTTGTTTAAAATGACATGCCCTATCTGAATCATAAGTTTATTTTGGACTAGACTGTCCCTTTTAAATGATTAAAAGTACTATAAAGGGAAGAAAACAACAACAGAAAACTGGATTAAATTGACATGAAAATTAAGTTTAAACTTTCATGATTCAGCTCGTGTGCGGCAGAGAAACGCGTTGTATTAAAGTTTTAAACTTTTAATCCGAATTGGACATTTGTTCATTCTATGGGATTATTGTAATTATTTAATGGGAATTCCAGGAGAGTGGGTGACTCCGAGTTGTAAACGGCTGGTGTCGGGTAAGTCTGGTAGGACCTGTGTGATCAACTGAGTGGACAGAGACTGAAATTTTCAGTGCCTGGATGTCGAGGATCTGTGTTTGAACTGTTTTTAATTGTCTGTCCCTCATTGCATTTACACATACATTTCAACTTTTTTCTGTGCTGTACCCACACAAATGATACCTTGCTATCTTCAGCAGACCTAGCATTTTCAGAAAATATCTTTGTCAGAAATATCATAATATAGAAAAGCGACACCATATAAATGTATATAAATGAAATGTTTGTGTTGATTTCTATGTTTACATAATAAATAGCAGCACATGAGTCAGAAGCATAACTACAGGGGTTTCAGATGAGACAGGGCCCACACCTCTAGGGGGCTCAGCTAGCCCTTACTAAAGGGGACTGGTGGTGCTGGGCTCTACCTACAACATGTCTTGTTCCTCAGTGTGATCCCCTGCAAAACTGGGCTTACAGTTGGCTTTGTCTTTATACTATGGGCATTGCATCTTGGTAAGCGTGTATTTTTGCATCCTGTGACAGAAGCAGTGCACTTTTATAGATCCTTTACATTGCTGGCTTTTTTGACAGCTGTATCTTGGATTAGCTCACAAAATGGAAAGCAGAGGAGTTACATTTTTGCAGTTTTTTTTTCTAAACACAGTTTAAAAGTTACATAACAAATATGAAAAAAGCGGTCAGGAATAGTATAGAGAAATGCAGCCATGCAAACATACACCTCCTGCTCTGTTTTGTGCACACCAAACTGAAATGTATGATAGAAGATATCAAGAATATATCTGTATCACTGATCTGTAAATATGCACCACTTAAGATGGAGAGCAGTACTACTGTACTGTTTCTTTCATGTGTTTCTAATTTACTTCTATTATCTCATTTGTTTTGTTCTCTTGATGTTCTTTGTTGAAAGGGATACCTAGGTAGAACCAGGAGCTGCTAATTGGTGGCTGCAAGGTCCTAGTAGCGCATTGCTTCTTCTTAAACAAAAGATAACAAGAGAATGAAGCAAATTTGATTATAAAAGTAAATTGTAAAGTTGTTTAAAATTGTATTTTCTATCTGAATCATGAAATATGTGTTTAATGTTCCTTTAAATGCAGGGTCTTATGATTTATTTTTATGGTGAGGGAGCAATTAATGTCTAAAGTGCCAGTACCCCCAAAATAGAACCATTGCTTTTAAACATTTGTCACTGTTATGCCACTCGGATGGATGGACAAAGAACCACTCATTTGAAAGATAAGGTTATTGTAAGGTGCTTGAGACCCCTCTTTTGAAAATTCCCTCTTTATGCAATCACCTACTATTGACAGGGGTATGGTTTACCCTCTTTCCACACTAGAGTTTCATACCCCTCTTTGTTATATGGTGGGGAATTTCCTTTCCATACTGCTCTTTGTTTTATGGTGGAGTAGGGGCACTGAATCAGATACTGTACAGATGCTTAATTGGGGCTGCTAATCACCATGGTAATTAAAGTGGGTGTGGCGACTCAGGGATATCCCTCTTTCACATAAGGGGGTCTTATACACATGTACTTAAATAGGCCTCATCACCAACCCCTAGAAATAACCTTATTTTTAGTGGGACAGGTGTTTATAATTTTTAATTCGCTGCATCTTAGTTGATCAGCTGTATCCTATGGAATAAGTTAAGGGTCTATTCTCCCTTTTTATATAAGGGGCCACTTGTCCCTCTAGCACAAATGAGGGGGTCATAGGGGCTCATTGAGAGAGTAGACATTACTTGTGCTGATGCAGATTATTGCCTTTTTATGGTGACTGAGTGAGATTGTCATTCATGAAATCGGTAATTTATCCTGATCTTCTTAGATTTTTACATTTTAATGCCAGAACGATAAGCGCCGTTCCTCCGCCCGCCATAGTCCTCAGTTGATTGACAGATGACTCATCTGCAATCCACTAATCATTGTTTCCCCCGTAACGTTTGTGCAAAGGGGCTGAATGCTCCCAGGGGGAAACAATGATAATCAAGTTAGAGGACTTGGAATATTTATTGATAAGAGAGTGATCAGCTAATTATAGAGTCACCTTCCTAATATATGTATAATCCTAGTTATTTGTTCTCACTTGCAAATAATATACATAGCCTTATTACTCTTACTGTACATTTACGCCACTCAGATAGAAACATCACTTATTCCTTGGTGGTTGTACACATAGGATAGAATTATATTAACTGGTAGCCATAAAATTATTCTACAATCTTAAGTTTCCTCTCCCTAGCTTGTAAACTATATTGTTCAAATTCATGGTAATCCATACCTTTATTAATGTATTTCATTATATATTCTAGGTTCATTTTATTGTGGTCCAAATTGTATTTTAAGTTATTTTACATTCTACTATCTCAGTTGCTAGTTCTTCCCTCCTTAGTCTAAGAAGTTTGGTCAGGTCCAAAAGTGACCGTTTGAGATTTAGAGGGCATTTACAGTAGAAAAATGAGGTTTCATAACAACTTGTTCACTATAATTGTTTCCACAGGTGTATCTCATCTTATATGTATTTGTATAGAATTATAACCCCTTTTTTTTTTTTTTTTTTTTTTTTTTTTTTTTTGATAGCACATCTCTTAATATATGTGTTATTTTACTAACGGCCTAGCTATAACCTGTAAAACCGTTATTGTTATTATTGTGAATGGACATTTATTATATATTGTAATTACTTAAAACCTCAATTAAAAAAATAAAATAAATCCTGCAACTAATATAAATCACATTACACTGCTTTCTGAGTATAGCATCTTACATTTGCCTATATTTTAGTATGCATGTGTTTTTTTATTAGGGTATTAAGTATTTGTTGTGTTTTGAGAAAAGCTTGCCACCTTTTAGTTGAAGAGAAAGTGAAAATCTTTACAGAATTAGGCTAGGATTAGAGAGACATTTCATATACGCCCATAGAACGCCCGTGTTCAACCCATTTTACGAAGAAGAAAAAAAATTACGCTTTGCATTTATAATTACAAATTTCTGCGTGTTTTTTGCACATCCAGTGTACGAAAATTGTGATTTACGCTGTGCATATTTAATACGATTTATTCTTGTGTAAATTACATACAAATTTTACGTTTTTGGTAAAATAAGATTTTTGGTGAAAAATTTTGTTACAATTTTTGATGCACATTAACAATACAATTTTCCCTGCTTATTTGTGTGTGAATGGTTCAAATATTTGTTTTGTATGATGTTTAAAATACAAATTTTATTGTGCACTTTTCATATGAAAATGCAGTATACGCCCCTTAGCAAGACACCCTGTTTTCGGGGTAAAAAGTGGCTTTAGATCATTCCACCAGGGAAATAGGACTGGCAAGCTCTAATAGTCTTGCCAGTTTAGATTGCTTTAGATCATCGGGCCCTTAGCGTATATTTCTATGGTGAGGAGTTAATAAAGGTCTCAAACAGGAATAACCTTAAGATGCACTTAAACATGCTGTTTTCCTGAGGGGGAGGACGTCACTAAAAAAGCCTCTATCCTCCCCACAGTTTGTGCTAGAAGGAAGCCTCATATTAATGGCAGATTCCCTTCTTTTAAATAAGTTTTTTTTTAGTTCCTCTAAGACAAACAAAGAGGGTTAGGGGTTCTCTTTCTTTAGACCCCCCTCCCCCCAGTTTAAACAGCAATTTTAAGTACAGGTTATTGACACTTTAAGAGTGATGATCTGCATCTTACTGGGGTAGACTTCCCTCTTTCAAATAAGGGGTTCAGTTGTCCATATATGTGCCGTGGGGGCTGAGATACGTGCTTGCAAAGCCCTCTTCTCCAACCTGTGTTCCCTTTAAGGTCACATTTTGTGAGCAGCCTAGCAATGAAACAGTTAATACGGGAACCATATCTTGCAATCTGTGTGTTGTTTGCTAATTGCAGGGTGCGTTTCCCTAATTAACAATTTACTGCTGGGATGCTCACAAAATGTGGCCTTAGAGGGAACACTGCCCCCAACCCTGGGTCTGTCTCCAAAACCTCCTGCATTAGCAGGTAGTTCCCTCCCCCTGATGTTGACACCATATGCACCTGTGGTGACTTCACGAGGCCTATAAGAAAAAGTCAGTGATGTAAAAGGGTACAGTCTCCTTTCCCATCTGCAGTATGGGGGTCTCTAGGATCTGGGTCAGAAGGGGCATCCCCAGGATGACGACACATTTTCGTCATCCTCCCTAGGGAGTGGATGTTCATGACAATCATGGGTCGCCATGCGCATGCAAGGGGTTAAATGGATATGAAACTCAGATAGGATAGTCAAAATTAACACAGACCATAATAATCGAAAATGCCGCTGATCCAATCAGCACTTGCATGACTCATATGTGGAACTAGTGCTGCTGATTGGAATAGCAGCGTTTTTGGCTTAGGACCAGCAATGCTCTGTGAATCCCGATTAATACTTCTATTTGTGTGTTTAACCCCTTTGAGGGTTTAAACACTTTGAGGGTTTAAACACACAGTAGTGTATGGTCGATAGTCTTAAAATGACATGCATATGATAGTGCATAACCTATAACACCTCTTTTAGTATATAATATGTGTGAAAAATCCCCAATTAATATATGAGGTCGCTCTTGGACCTGTAAGAACTTAAAGTATATAGTGATAATGGGGTATAAGGCTATTATTAGATGTTAAGCTAAGGGTTTCATGGTATAAGAAGGATAAAGAGCTACAGTGTGCCCTCCCAAAATAAAGACTCTGAAACCTATATATCTATAAAAAAAAAAGCTGGCCTTCAGTCATGCAGTTGAGTTAACCTATACCGTCCCACATCTCGCAAATCTTGAGGTACCAAGACCTGGGGGTCACAAGTGTTCAAAAGGTGGATACCGTTCCATAAGCTGAGCTCCACTAATGATCAGTTCTCAAGTCTCACCATAAGGACATCTAAACCGGGAGCATACTGGGCAGGCTGTAACTTCACAGCTACAAGACCTCTCTCTGTCTGTCTACCATGAGAGTCCAATAGGTCAATAGGGAAAACAACTTTAGTTGCCATTGTAACATCCTTATGTAGCCACAGCCTCCTATTATTCCAAGCACTTTTGTAAGTTCTCTGTTCAGAGTATCATTACTAGCTTTAATTGTTCCACTGCTTATGGCTGCAGGGGCACCCGGAGCTGCATTGTTTCGGTTAACCCCTTCATCACTGAACTGGTCATATTTCTTCTAAAGCAAGCGGTAAGCGCGTATGTCCCTGATCCCTGACGACCAGGTTTTTTTTTTAACTGAGAAATGCGTAGATTTTATTAAACTTTTTTTTTGTTATTTCTCACTCTGCTGTCTTTTTTGAACATTATTTACTTGCCATCTCTGTGCTGAGAAGGGAGTTCCATATCTCCTCCTTATGATTGTAGACACATGATGATGGTGGTTTATTGGCATTTGGAGCATCAGTGTTCTGTTGAAAATAGATAGCTTGTCAAGATTTGCTACCTCAACGTGTGCATGCTCACAATTACATAATCGCACTCTACATATGTTTGAAAGGAATGTGTGGAATGTGATTATGTAATGACCAGCATGCACAGATACAGATAGAAAATCTTAAGGAGCGCTGATTGGCTGTGACTGCCGGTGGGAGAGTTCCTAATTCACATAATAAGACGCACAGTGTATGCATTGTTAATCACACATATATACAGTATATATATATATATATATATATATATATATATATATATATATATATATATATATATATATATATACACAGTATATATATATATGCTGCACTGTATGTTCCTCCATCTCCACTATCTTTTTTGGCCTCTGCCTGGGGGGTTCAAGGGGGGAACCACGGTAGAGCATATACAGTCATGGTCAAAAATATTGGCAACCCTGCATTTCTGTCAGATAATGCACCACTTCACCTAGAAAATTGTTGTAATTACAAATGTTTAGGCATTCTCATGTTATTTCTTTTGTTTGTATTGGTATGACACAAAAAGGGGAGAAAAAAAGCCAAATCTGACACATTCCACACAAAACTCCAAAAATTAACTGGTCAAAATTATTGGCACCTTCTCAAAAAATAATTGCATTCCAAGTTTGTGATGCTCCTGTAATTTGTAATCAAACTCACCTGTATCGATTAACAGGTGCTGACAATATAGAAATCACACTGGCAACCAGTTAAAATGGCGAAAATTTGACTCAACTTTTCTGTTGTGTATCTCTGTGTGCCACACTGAGCATGGAGAAGAGAAAGAGCAGCAAAGAATTGTCTGAGGATTTGAGAACAAAAATTGTGGAAAAGCATGGACAATCTCAAGGTTACTAGTCCATCTTCAGAGATCTTAATGTCCACTGTGCGCAACATTATCAAGAAGTTTACAGCCCATGGCACTGTAGCTTATCTCCCAGGATGTGGACGAAACAGAAAAATTTATCAAAGATTGCAACCAAGGATTGTTCGAATGGTAGATAAAGAACCTTGATCAACTTCCAGACAAATTCAAGCTGACCTTCAGGCACAGGGCACATATGTGTAAGCTTGCACTATACGTCGTCATCTGAATGAAAAGGGACTCTATGTTAGGAGACCCAGGAGGACCCCACTGCTGACACAGAAACATAAAAAAAAACAGATTGGAGTTTGCCAAAACTTACCTGAGAGAGCCAAAATCCTTTTGGGAGAATGTGCTGTGGACAAACAAAACACAATTGCAGCTTTTTTGTAAAGCCCATCATTCTGCTGTTTTCAGAAAAAGAAATAAGGCTTTTAAAGAAAAGAATACAGTCCCTACAGTCAAACATGGTGGTGGTTCACTGATGTTTTGGGGTTGCTTTGCTGCTTCAGGCACTGGATGTATTGACTGTATGCATGGCATTATGAAAATCTGAAGTCCAGATCTCAAACCTGTAGAGCACCTGTGGAGAGATCTCAAAACAGAAGTTGGGAAAGGAACCCTTCCAATCTGAGAAACCTGGAGCAGTTGGCGAAAGAAGAGCGGTCCAAAATTCCAGTAGAGAGGAGTAAGAAACTCATTGATGGTTACAGGAAGCAATTGATTTTAGCTATTTTTTCCAAGAGGTGTGCTACCAAATATTACATTAAGAGTGCCAATCATTTTGTCTAGTCCATTTTTGAAAATTTTTGTGTAGTGTGTCAGATTTGGCTTTTTCTCTCCACTTTTTTTTTGTGTTCTACCAATACAAACAAAAGAATTAAACATGAGAATGCCTTAACATTTGTAATTGCAACAATTTTCTTGGCAAAGTGGTGCATTATCTGACAGAAATGCAGGGGTGCCAATATTTTTGGCCATGACTGTATATGCGAGATCAACACATACAATGGACGCAGCAGATCAGTTCCCTCGTCGAGATTTGCTACCTGCCTCTGCGCATACTGTTCATTACATAATCACATTCCACACATTGCTTTCAAACATATGTGGAGTGCAATCATGTAATTGTGAGAATGCGCACATTGAGGTAGCACATCTTGACAAGGGAGCTATTATTGATAGAACACCGGCTTGATTACATCTACTCTAGTGACGGTGGGAGACCTGGGGGATCAGTCAAGCTAGGCGTCTGAGAAGTCCTAGCCTGCGAGTACTAGGGTGACCATGTGTCCCAGATTGCCCGCGACAGTCCCACATTTTGAAGGTCTGTCCTGGGTCCCGGGTACCTTCATTCTGGGACAATGCAGTGTCTCGGAATGGAAACTGCACTACACTGCATACTTCAATATAAAAACCTGCCTCTGACATAGCCAATTGTTTAGTAACTCAAGTGCCACAATTTTACAGATGACAATTACAATTAGACACACGTATGTGATTGAGCAGACAGCAACGAGGTCGAGCATTAAAAAAAATGAGGGAGGAGCTATAGCGTGGGGTGTAAACAATAGAACACTGCGGCCCCAGGGCCTTAGGTTCGACAATTGGGATTAACATTTGCTGCCATCTGTTAGTGATCTAGTAAAGGACTCGAGGAATGCCTGTCTATCCCAAAACTTAACTCGGTGGTGGTTATTTTCTGTCGAAACGTCGCTGGAGCCATATTGCTTGGGCTGAAAAGAAGAAGCAGTATATGGGGGTCTAGTTATCAAGCCGTCAACCTCAAATACGCTGGAATTCCGCAGCGTATTTGTGGCGAGGCTGATTCGCCTTAGTTATCAAAGGCTAGAGACCGGCAAAAGTAGAATTTTGTGACGTAAACTTCGATCCGCCGGACTCAGTCCGACACAGATCGATTCTTACGTCACTCCAGATGTTCCGCACACAACTGTGGCACAATCTGACTACTTTTGCTAGTTATCAAATGACTAGCAGGTACGCTCTGCACTTTTACGGCCCAGCGTACCTGGTTTTCAATCCGCCACCCTGGAGGTGGCGGATCCCATAGGAATCAATGGGAGTCTGACCATAGCGAAAGTACAAGTTCACTGCTGCCAGACATCCCATTGATTTCTATGGGAGCTGTCTACACCTAACACCCGAACACGTACCCCGAGTCTAAACACCCCTAATCTGCCCACCCTACACCGCCGCAACTAAATAAATGTATTAACCCCTAAACCGCCGCTCCCGGAGCCCACCGCAACTATAATATATCTATTAACCCCTAAACCGCCGCTTCCGGAGCCCACCGCAAGCTACTCTATACATATTAACCCCTAAACCGCCGCTTCCTGACCCCGCCGCAACTATAATAAATTTATTAACCCCTAAACCTAAGTCTAACACTAACCCTAACACCCCCCTAACTTAAATATTAATTAAATAAATCTAAATAATATTTCTATTATGAAATAAATTAATCCTATTTAAAACTAAATACTTACCTATAAAATAAACCCTAATATAGCTACAATATAAATAATAATTACATTGTAGCTATCTTAGGATTTATTTTTATTTTACAGGTAACTTTCAATTTATTTTAACTAGGTACAATTGCTATTAAATAGTTATTAACTATTTAATAGCTTACCTAGCTAAAATAAAGAGAAATTTACCTGTAAAATAAAAACTAACCTAAGTTACAATTACACCTAACACTACACTATACTTTAATAAATTATTCCTATTTAAAACTAAATACTTACCTGTAAAATAAACCCTAAGATAGCTACAATATAATTAATAATTACATTGTAGCTATCTTAGGATTTATATTTATTTTACAGGTAACTTTGTATTTATTTTAGCTAGTTAGAATAGTTATTAAATAGTTATTAACTATTTAATAACTACCTAGCTAAAAGAAATACAAAATTACCTGTAAAATAAATCCTAACCTAAGTTACAATTAAACCTAACACTACACTATCATTAAATAAATTAAATAAATTAACTACAAATAACTACAATTAAATACAATTACATAAACTAACTAAAGTACAAAAAATAAAAAAAGCTAAGTTACAAAAAAAAAAAATAGGTTACAAACATTTAAAAAATATTACAACAATTTTAAGCTAATTACACCTAATCTAAGCCCCCTAATAAAATAACAAAAAATTCCGATCAGCCAATAGAATGCGAGCTCAATCTGATTGGCTGATTGGATCAGCCAATCGGATTGAACTTGAATCTGATTGGCTGATTCAATCAGCCAATCAGATTTTTCCTACCTTAATTCCGATTGGCTGATAGAATCCTATCAGCCAATCGGAATTGAAGGGACGCCATCTTGGATGACGTCCCTTAAAGGAGCCTTCATTCGTCGGTAGTCCGTCGGTAAAGAAGGATGTTCCGCGTCGGCGGGATGAAGATTGAAGACCCGCTTGGAAGATGACATCGCCCGGATAGAAGACTTCTTCAGCGCCTCTTGGAAGATGACATCGCCCGGATAGAAGACTTCTTCAGTGCCTCTTGGAAGATGACATCGCCCGGATAGAAGACTTCTTCAGCGCCCCTTGGAGGATAACTTCTGCCGCTCCGGATGTCCTCTTTGGTTCCATCGCTGGTCGGCTGAGTGAAGACGACTCAAGGTAGGATGATCTTCAGGGGATTAGTGTTAGGTTATTTTAAGGGGGGTTTGGGTTAGATTAGGGGTATGTGGGTGGTGGGTTTTAATGTTGGGGGGGTATTGTGTTTTCTTTTACAGGCAAAAGAGCTGAATTCTTTGGGGCATGCCCCACAAAAGGCCCTTTTAAGGGCTGGTAAGGTAAAAGAGCTTTGAACTTTTTAAATTTAGAATAGGGTAGGGCATTTTTTTATTTTTGGGGGGTTTGTTATTTTATTAGGGGGCTTAGATTAGGTGTAATTAGCTTAAAATTGTTGTAATATTTTTTAAATGTTTGTAACCTATTTTTTTTTTTTTGTAACTTAGCTTTTTTTTATTTTTTGTACTTTAGTTAGTTTATGTAATTGTATTTAATTGTAGTTATTTGTAGTTAATTTATTTAATTAATTTAATGATAGTGTAGTGTTAGGTTTAATTGTAACTTAGGTTAGGATTTATTTTACAGGTAATTTTGTATTTCTTTTAGCTAGGTAGTTATTAAATAGTTAATAACTATTTAATAACTATTCTAACTAGCTAAAATAAATACAAAGTTACCTGTAAAATAAATATAAATCCTAAGATAGCTACAATGTAATTATTAATTATATTGTAGCTATCTTAGGGTTTATTTTACAGGTAAGTATTTAGTTTTAAATAGGAATAATTTATTAAAGTATAGTGTAGTGTTAGGTGTAATTGTAACTTAGGTTAGTTTTTATTTTACAGGTTGATTTCTCTTTATTTTAGCTAGGTAAGCTATTAAATAGTTAATAACTATTTAATAGCTATTGTACCTAGTTAAAATAAATTGAAATTTGCCTGTAAAATAAAAATAAATCCTAAGATAGCTACAATATAATTATTATTTATATTGTAGCTATATTAGGGTTTATTTTAAAGGTAAGTATTTAGTTTTAAATAGGATTAATTTAGTTCATAATAGAAATATTATTTAGATTTATTTAATTAATATTTAAGTTAGGGGGTGTTAGGGTTAGTGTTAGACTTAGGTTTAGGGGTTAATACATTTATTACAGTGGCGGCGGTGTAGTGGGGGGCAGGATAGGGGTTAATAAATTTATTATTGGTGGCAACGGTGTAGGGGGGGCAGATTAGGGGTTAATAACTTTATTATAGAGGGCAGCGGTGTAGGGGGGGCAGGATAGGGGTTAATAAATGTATTATAGGTGGCGACGGTGTAGCGGGGGCAGGATAGGGGTTAATAAATTTAATATAGGTTGAGGCGGGGTCAGGGAGCGGCGGTTTAGGGGTTAAACTATTTATTTAGTTGCGGCGAGGTGCGGGATCAGCAGGATAGGGGTTAATAACTTTATTATAGAGGGCGACGGTATAGGGGGGGCAGGATAGGGGTTAGTAGGTATAATGTAGCTTGCGGTGGGCTCCGGGAGCGGCGGTTTAGGGGTTAATACATTTATAAGAGTTGCGGCGGTGTCTAGGAGCGGCGGTTTAGGGGTTAGTAACTTTATTTAGTTGCGGGGGGCTCTGTGGGCGCCGGTATAGGGGGTAGAACAGTGTAGTTAGTGTGGGTGCTTAGTGACAGGCTAGCAATAAAGCTGTAAAAAAGCCGAAGAGCAGCGAGATCGGATGAGTGATAACTCTCACAGTCCGCTGCTCATCGCCCCGTACTTGGTGCGCGGCTTTTTGACAGCTTTTTTGATAACTTAGGCGAATTTTTGCAGGTCCGCGGCGGCGATGTGAGGCAAGCTTAGGCGGGCGTATTAGGCCGGCGAAGGCAGGAAAAGTAGACACGATGATAACTACCCCCCTATGTGTAATGTGATCTCTTCAGGCCTGAAATTCAAATTGAATACATGAAGAAAAGCACCAACGGGTGCAGCAGGAATCTCCTGATTAGTCCAGGGGGATGGCATGCAGGTCGGGGGTGGTGAAGAGTGTATAGTCATATTTGACTTGCTATGTGCTAGGTGGTTATTATTTATATCTTTTGTGCTAGTTGTGTATTTGCCAGAGCTTCTGATTATGTGTGTAATTCAGTGCCTCTGTTGCAGCGGCCTGTGTTTGCTGGAGTGACTATTTTCCTTTTGCAGTAGACCAAAAGGTTGCTAAGTGTTGTTTTTAGGCTGAAAAAAGGTTAAAGGGAAAGTCTAGTCCAAAATAAACTTTCATGATTCAGATAGAGAATGTAAATTTAAACAATTTTCCAGTTTACTTTTATAACCAATTTTGCTTTGTTCTCTTGGTATTCTTAGTTGAAAGCTAAGCCTAGGAGGTTCATATGCTAATTTCTAAGCCCTTGAAGGCCGCCTCTTCTCTCAGGGCATTTTGACAGTTTTTCACCACTAGAGGGTGTTAGTTCATGTGTGTCATATAGATAACACTGTGCTCACGCACGTGGAGTTCAGGTGAGCCAGTTCTGATTGGCTAACATATATGTCTGTCAAAAGAACTGAAATAAGGGGGCAGTTTGCAAAGGGTTAGATACAAGATAATCACAGAGGAAAAAAAGTGTATTTCTATAACAGTGTTGGTTGTGCAAAACTAGGGAATGGGTAATAAAGGGATTATCTATCTTTTTAAACAATAACAATTCTGGTGTAGACTGTCCCTTTAACATCCAACTGTCCCTTTAACATGCAAATTCATCTTCTTTTTTTTGGGGGGGGGCGTTGCCCCTGAATGACAGTTTGGAAATGCGGTCACCCTAGCAAGTACTGAACCTGGAGGCACATTTTTCTTGTGAGTGAATTCCTTATTTCAATACCTTGTGTACATTTATTGGGAAGATATCGTGCCATGTGGCACCCTGGTATATTTGTTGTTTTTGTTGCTGTGGAGCTGACTTTAACAAAGGTTAAACACAAAGTTATATGCAATCAACAGTGCAATAATAAAATGCTTTAAAGGGACCTAAACCCCCACATTTTTCTTACATGATTCAGACAGAACATACAATTTAAACAACTTTCCAATCACATTTTCTTCATTTTTGTGTTATCCTTTGTTGAAAAGCAGGAAGGTAAGTTCAGGCGTGTGCACGTGTCTGCAGCACTATAGTAGTTTTACAACAATGTTATACATTAACAAAAGCACTAGATGGCAGCACTATTTCCTGTCATGCAGTGCTACAGATGTGCCTATCTTGATATCTCTTCTACAAATATATCTACCTATCTAGATATCTCTTTTACAAAGAATATCATGAGAACGAAGCAAATTTGATAACTGAGGTAAATTGGAAACTTTTTTTTTTTAAATTGTATTTTCCTTCTAAATCATGAACACATTTGTTTGGGTTTCATGTTCCTTTAACAAATTAGATCATTTTCTTTTTACACTTGAAAATGATTTCATGAGGACAGATTTGCAAGGAGAGAACTTGTCTACCTGTAATCGCCACTTGCTATACTGCATTGCGTGGTGAAATTTAGCATTGCGTGTCAATTACCCCAACACTTCAGAGGTGGTGGAGCAGCGAAAGAAGTAATTTCTGCTTCTTAAATTTGCAGTTCCAGTCTCAGGGACAGAACTACCATTGGTGCAGCAGGTGCAGTGGCACTAGGGTCCAAGTGCTGGGGGGGGGCATAGCAGCCAGTATATATACATACACTCAAAATCATTATGCAGAGAGTTGTGTCACCTTTAAATGTATTTGAGAAGAAAGTACTCGAATAATAAAACAATTATGTGAATACCAAGTGCAACCTACAGAAACACAAATATGTCTTTTGTTGGTTTAACAAAATAATGTTTAGTTAAAGAGAAACCAGCAGATGGCATAATGAGAGTTACTACAGGATGGAAAAGCAATACGCTAAACACATAAATAGAAACAGAAGATTTACGCCAGACTGACAAGAGATTTATAGGGCATTATAGGATAATGGTGTTCCTTTTTATCGACTGAAGTAACTTTTTTTTTTTTTTTTTTTTTGATTTTAAACAAGCTTTATTTATAAAATTAAATCAGTATACATGTTACACATCATATTCATCAATAACACAGTCACCAATACAGTACAGTCATCAAAGTATATACAGCTCATGGATCTTCTTTGAAAAGAGAAAAATAACGTCAACAATCTAGGTTAGCGTCATATTAAGATCCGCATATCATATGACTCCTCTAGTTCCAACTTATTGCAGGATAACATTGTGGTCTTATAGATGTCGGTGTATGACCTATTTTCCATTACTCTAATACTTTTTACAAAGCAATAATTTGAATAATATAGTATATCATATATCTACCTGTGAGGTGTTGTTGAAGTTTGCTAAGTATTTCTACATGGCATCTGGGTTGTGAAGTGAGGGTATAGGTTGAATAGTGTCGGCTGGCAGAGAATGTAAATATTCCTCCCAAAGAAAGGAGATGTCATGAAATTCCCCTAGTTTGCCCATTTTGATGTAATGATATTGTTCTAGCTTTAAGGCCACTGTCACTCTGCTTCTCCAAAACTGTAGTGTTGGTAGTGTGTTTTTCTTCCAATTGTAAGGGATATATCTCTTGGCCGTGTTTATCATTATCGTCAAAAGTTGAAGTCTGTACATACAACGTATCTTGGGGCGAACATTGAACAGGAGTGTCCATGGTGTATGGGGGATGGGGGAGCCCAGGGCTTTTCCTATTTCTCTTCCTATATCTAGCCAATATTGCCTTACAATGGGGCATGTCCACCATATATGTGTAAATGTACCTCTGTCCCTACACCCCCTCCAGCATTTTGCATCATAAGTGGGAATCATTTTCTCTAGTTTGTCTGGGGTGTAATGCCATCTGCAAAGTAGTTTGGTATTCATTTCAGCAACCTGTAGGGATGAGGTTGAGGAGCTCATTTGCCTGTAAATCATGTCCCATGTTTTAGGTGAAGGGCGTTCGTTTAGTTCGGCTTCCCATCTTGTAACATATGTTGGTGGCTGTGTAGTCTGATGCGCTATAAGTAGTTTGTAAGAGATGGATAAGTTACCGCTACTCGGTAATATGGCGTGGCATATAGACTCAAAGGGTGTCAGGGGCCTAGATATGTTGGCCTTGTGCGGGTGCGTCTGATGGCTGTGTGAAATTTGATGGTATGCCATCCATTGTTTATGTTCAAGTCCTAGTATATCTAAGACCTCTTGCTTAGTTTTAAGCTTACCGTTTTGTAAAACCTTATACCAATGTGTAGTCTGATTTAGCGTTAGCATGTTTTGATCGCGGGTGTGAGGTAGGCTAAGGGGCTGGGTATCGTAGGCTAGTGGAGTCAGTGGAGACTGTAGGGATGAAATTGATTTATGTGACCTCAAAATCTTATTCCATACCTTGAAAGTTTCCTGAACTGTAATTGGGCATTCTGGTTGGGTAGTACCAGTATTCCTTTGATTGCTCGGTGTCCAGCATTGTCCTCCTAAGTGGGGAGTCCCACAAAGTTCAGTTTCTAAAGTTACCCATTCTTTGTGGGCAGCATGTTTGCACCAGTCCACAATCCTGGACATGTGGACTGCGCACTTATACAATTGTAGATTAGGTACCCCCAATCCTCCTTGTAATTTATTACGATACAAAGTCTGTGTGGCGACTCTTGGTCGTTTATTGCTCCATATGAAGGAGTTAATAATTTTCTGTAACTGAAATAGTGATTTGTCTGGGATGGGGACAGGAAGTACTTGAAGGAGGTAAAGGATTTTTGGGAGAATAATCATTTTTATAGAGTTAATTCTGCCTATCCAAGATAAGGGCTTTTGTTTCCAGGAAGCCAAAATAGATATAACGTGTGTTACAAGAGGGTCAAAATTCAGTGGGATTATTTTATTCAGGTAGGGGGTAATGTATACACCTAAGTATTTGAGTGCTACAGGTTGGTGTCTAAATTGGTGTACCATCAAATGATTTAACTCGTGTTGTGGGGTCCCTACATTAATAAACTCCGATTTGGAGTAATTAATCCTAAAGTACGACATCTCTCCGAATTCGTGTAAAGTTGCCATGAGTGCGGGTACTGAAGTTTCTAAGTGCGTTAAAGTTAGAATGATATCGTCCGCATATAAGGAGGTTTTGTATTCTGTGTGATTTACAGTTATGCCTTTGATATCTAGGTTACCTCTGATGTACGTGGCTAACACTTCCATTGCCAATATGAACAGTGTGGGGGACAAGGGGCATCCCTGTCGGGTTCCGTTTTTGATTGCAAATGGTTCAGATATAAAATCATTTAATTTAATTTTGGCCGTAGGGTTATTATATAGTGCAAAAATTTTAGTGAGGAACTCAGTGTTAAAGCCAAATTTTAGGAGTGTATTTTTAAGAAAGGACCAATTTAGGCGGTCAAATGCTTTTTCGGCATCCATAGATAGGACTACAGCAGGGATATTTTGTTTACTTGCATGTTCTATAAGATTAATGATTTTAGTGGAGTTGTCCCTAGCTTCTCTGTTTGGGGTAAATCCTACTTGATTAAGATGTATTAAGTTTGGAAGTACTTTGTTTAGGCGGGTGGCGAGGATTTTGGCATAGAGCTTAACATCCACATTTAGTAAAGAAATGGGGCGAAAATTTGAGGGGGTCGTGGCTGGCTTGCCCGGTTTGGGCAAGACCACAACATGTGCTTCTAACATCGAGGGCGGGAATTTAGCCCCTTGACTTATTTCATTAAAGATTGCAACCAAGTGTGGAGCCAGATCTTCCTGAAAAATTTTGTAATATTTAGTGGAGAATCCATCTGGGCCCGGGCTCTTTCCATTTTTTAGTGTTTGTATGGCCTTCTTGATCTCTGGTATAGAGAAGGGCAAATTAAGTTGTTCTAGTTGGGTCTCTGTTAGTTTGGGTAAAGGACAGTTTTTAAGGTATCTATCTAATGTATTATTGAAATGGGGTAGATCGTTAGCAGGAGATAAGTTATACAGGTCCGAATAGTAAGAGTGGAACGCCTGAAGAATTTCGGGGGTGGTTGTTAATGTTGATTTGTTTGAGGGTTTTAGTTCATATATGTGCGTTTTAAGTTTCTTTCTTTTTAGGGCCCTTGCTAGATATTTACCGGCTCTATTATTCTCATAATGAAAAAAACTATTTGTTTTATGCACAAGATTGTGGTGTTCTAATTGCAAAAAGTCATCTAGAGCTTGCCTGACTTTCGTTATTTCAGTTAGAATACTAGTGTCCAACGGAGAATGCTTATGTAAGTGTTCCAGATCTGAGAGTTTAACGGTAAGGTTATCGTATTCCACCCGTTGGGAATGTCTTAATTGGGCTCTTAATTTAATAAATTCCCCCCTGAGCGAGCATTTATGTGCCTCCCAAACCGCAAATTGGTTAGAAGTTGAAGGAACGTTTATTTGGAAATATTCCTCTATGACTTTATGTAATTTATCAATATGGTCTACCTTATTAAGTAATGCATCATCCAATTTCCATAGAAATGGTACATCTGTATGTTCAGGCCATGTGATATGTAGTGAGACAGCCGAATGGTCTGACCAGGCCGTGGGGGAGATTACACATTTTTTAACCTGTGTGAGACCTTTTTGATTAGTGAGAAAATAATCAATCCTACTGTGTGATTTGTTGGGATGGGAGTAGAACGTATAGTCCCTAGTGTTGGGGTGCTGGAGTCTCCAGATGTCATATAGCTTATGGAGTTTAAGTTGCTTCCAAAAATATGTATGAAATTTCGTCCTACGTGCTAGGCAGGGATTGTTGCTATCTAAATGTGGTTGAAAGTGTAGATTAAAGTCTCCGCCTATATAAAGTGGTCCTGTTGAGATGTCTAGAATACGATTAAACAATTGTACAAAAAAGGGTTTTGGCTTGCTATTGGGTGCATAAAGATTGACAAATGTAACCGGGCGTCCGTATAGGAGGCCCTTCAGTCCCAGAAATCGACCTTCGTTATCTGATTCTTGTTTGATTAATGTGAAGTGTACACTTCTTTTCATTAAAATGCTCACGCCACATTTTTTGGCAGGTCCTGTGCTGTGAAAATGTTGTGTATAGGTTTGTCCTAGATATTTTGGTATGTTTCCCTTTCTAAAGTGGGTCTCCTGGAGGAAGAGTATATCGGCCTGCCTTTTGGAAATGTCTGAGAGGGCTTTTGATCGTTTGCTTCGGGAGTTGAGACCTTTAGCATTTTGGGAAAAGAGAACTAGGGAGTGTGGCTTGTTAGAGTTGTTACAGGACATTATCTTGATGTAAGTGCCAGCTAAACTTGTAAGTATTTAAATTTATTAAGCCTATAGTGACTGTACGTATGGTGAGAATTTTTTTCCTCAGAGTAACATAGTTTGAATATGTATTAGCTTCATACAAACAATAAAAACAAACAACATATTTGTGCAAAGAAACAGTGTCAACATATTGCATAATAAAGAACTGTAGAATTGTAAAAACAAACAAATCTCTAAGTCTGAAACCAGACATAAAATGAGATGTAACTCAAATGGGAGGAAAACAAACATAAGGTCCTTTATTTTGCAAACATAAAGTTCTTACCCATCCCAAAAATAGGGAAAAGGTTTAAATATTAATGTCCTGGGGCCTATATGAACTTTAGGAAAGAGCTTTGCATTACTTCATGCGATATTAAACAGTTTTTGTTATAAGTAAGTATGTTGGATACGATACCTTTCTCGTCGCAGCTTACCAGCAATCAAAGTCCAGCAAACGTCCATCAGTGAGAGAGCCCGAGGAGCGGGCCACACATAAAAGTATCCAGAAACACATATGTTATAGCTCTAGTCCTCCTCTGATTCAGAGGAACGAGTGTCTCTAGATAAGGGTTGCTGTTTTCCGGGTTTTTCTGTCGTTGATGGAGTTTTGTCCGGTCGGGGGACCTTGGTTTGCCATCTTGTAGGGTCAGTGGTTGATCTTTTGTTGACTCTTCTGTGGTCCGTCGTCAGAGGTGTTAAGTCCATTGAATGGTCAATGCCTAAATCTTTGCTGAAGTTATGCATGTCCTCAGGTTTGTTACATATCCATCTTTTATTGTCCTGTATGACCATGAGGTGAGTGGGGAAGCCCCATCTATACGGGATTTTCTTGTTGCGAAGTAATGTTGTTAAAGGAGTAAATTCTTTTCGTCTCTGCAACGTTCTCGTTGAGAGATCCTGGTAGAATTGTATAACATTACCCCTGAACCTTACAGGTTGTTGTCGTCGGGATTGATTGAGAAGCATTTCTTTTTCAAGAAAGTTTTTATATCTGATAATAATATCTCTAGGTGGGGCCCTGTCTGGAGGCTTAGGCCGGAGAGCCCTGTGGGCCCGTACCCACAGAATATCCTCTGTGTATGATTTATCCTTGATAGCGGAGAAGAGGGCCTGTAGATATTCTGGGAAGTCTCTAGGTAGAACGGATTCAGGGACTCCTCTTAAGCGTAAATTCTTCCTCCTGCTCCTGTTCTCTAAGTCGTCTATCTTATCCATTAGTGCTTCGATATTTTCCTGTTGTGAAGTAGAGCTATTATCAATACGAATAATGTCTTCCCTGATTTCATCAGTTTCTGCTTCTAGCATTTCAACTCTAGAGCTCATAGTTTGAATTTCTTGCTTGAGTTCTGTGAGTTCTTCTCGAAGGCATGTTCTGAAAATTTCTGAAATTTCCTGCTTGGATGCAAAATGAGATAGGAGTGAAGCAGGGATTGAAGTGGTCTCTTCAGATGTAGGCCCGGGTGTAGGGCTTGGGGGCTGTGTGCTAGGAGGGAGTTTATTTTTACCAGCCAAAGTATTTGTGGGAGAGTGTTCTGTAGCAAAGTATGATGGCATCGTGTGGGTTTTAGTTGCTGGCACTTTGGTGATTTTATCTGACTTGTTTAGTCTCCTGGATGCCATTTAAAAAGATTGCACACTATCCCCTTAAATGTGGTCACTTCTTGTGAGGGATATCCCTGTCTGACAACAGTCACCCCCCGGTTTTTATAAAGTCACTTTTCCTTGTATGTTTAAGGGTGCTTCTACCCACATGTACCTCTTTATCTGTTTAATTAGCAGTTGGATGAGGCAGTATAAGTGTTATTTTAAAGCCCTGTGGTAATGGCGTTTTACAGGTGCAGTCCTCGTGGGCTAGGCTTGTGTATAAACTCACCCCTGTTCCAGCTTAGAAAACTGTGGCAGCACTCCTCTATATGCCGGACTCCCCGCTCAGTCAGCTTAAGTTAGCCGCAGCTTTCGTTAGTATTGCGCAGTAATGTGGGCTGCTCGGGGAGCGGTGTGAGTGAACCGGACCTGGTTGCAGTGTTGGTAAGATGGCGCCTGCTGCGTGTGTAGTTTGGGTCTGTGCTGACCACTTTGTCGTTTCTCTTCGTGGCTTTTGAATCTGAATGATATCCCCAAGCTCAGGGAATACTCCTCTTTCCTGCTGTGGTATATGTGACCAATTTTGCAGTGACGTGCGGTGAGTTCCGAGGCTGGTGAGGCTATTAATAATGTTGCTTCATTCTCTTGTTATCCTTTGTTGAAGGACATGCAGCAATGCACAACTGGATGCTAAATGAACATATTAAATGAGCCATATGCACAACCACCAATTACCAGCTGCTCCGAGTAGTGCATTGCTGCTCCTTAGCCTACCTTGGTATGCTTTTCAAAGGATACTAAAAGAAAAAAGCAAATTGGATAACATAATTAAAATGTAAAAGTCTTTAATATTGTATGTTCTATCTGAAACATAAAAGAAAAATGTTGTGTAGAAAATGAACATTAATATATTCTTCAATAAAAAGCCTAAACACTTTCCATGCTTGTTGTTTTTGTGAAAAGAGTGTTATAATGACTCTTATGACAGTAGTTAGCCTTGTGATTTATGTCTGTGTGCTTTGATGGGTATTTATGCTAACGTGTGAAATCTGTATTTAAGATAAATAAAGAGAACAGACATGCATTTTCAGACAACTATAACTTTCTGTGATTAAAAGCCTGCAAAGTTTAATGGAGAATCAGCAGCAGAGCAGCCTATATCAGATTTCAGTTTTTACTTTGTAACCCATAGACTGCCAGTCCAGTAATTCCTAGAAGACATTGAAAGCTTCAGTTACAGTAGCAGTCACTATCTGCCAGTGCCTTGTCCCTGATGTGCTATAGATTGTTGACATAATGTTCAGCCCCTTACTACTAAAAAAAAATGTAAACAACAGAATTCTAATCAGTGAGCTGAATTTAATATGGGGTGGTGCAATGTTCCAGAAACCCTTAAAAAAAAAAAAACACTTTTTGTTGAAAGGCAGCAATCACAGTGACACTTCTGTTTTGCTTAGAACTAGCACAGCATTAGCAATGTGTTTCATTCAAAGGAAGACTAGTTTATGGATGGAATCTACTACTTGAAAATGTATATTCATTTCATAAGGAAGACTAGTGTTTGGATGGAATCTACTACTTGATAAGTTGATATTAATTTCATAAGGTCAGTCACTGACCTTATGAAATTAATATAAATTTATCAAGTAGTAGATTCCATCCAAAAACTAGTCTACCATTGAATGAAACACATTGCTAATGCTATGCTAGTTCTAAGCAAAACTGAAGTGTCACTGTGACTGCTGCCTTTCTACAAAAAGTTTTTTTTTTTTTTTTAAGGGTTTCTGGAACATTGCAGTTACATTCTTTGCTGTAGACATTGATGTCTAATATTCACATAATCTTACATATAATAATACCATGAAAACCCAAAGCAAAAATGTATAGAAATGGGAAACAACTGAAATGGTGTCAATTGCTTAAGCTTAGTTGCAGTTTGTAAGTGCGCTTGTACTTACTGTAACTAAGGCAAGCTGGTTAGCTGCAAATTACAGTTGTCTGGTCTTTACTTTATACAATTTTAAATCCATATATTGAGGTATTGTGACACATGATGGTATGCCAAGCTTTGCTATTGAGCTTTGATTAGTGACACCTCACGTAAACATGCACCACACCAATAGGAGTCAGCGGTCAAATCATAAATGATACCCCAGCCCCACTGCAATAAAATGATGCCCCCAGCACCCCTGCAATAAAATGATGCTCCCAGCAATAAAATGATGCCCCCAGCACCCCTGCAATAAAATTATGCTCCCAGCCCCCTCTGTAATAAATTATCCCCCATCAATAAATGATTCCCCCAGCACCCCTGCAATAAAATTATGCTCCCAGCCCCTCTCTGTCATAAATGATGCCCCCAGCATTAAAATTATTCTCCCAGCCCCCCTATTTAATAAATTATGCCCCCAGCAATAAATTATTCCCCCCAGCCCGTCTGCAATCAAATTATGCCCCAGCACCCCTGCAATAAGATTATGCTCCCAGCCCCCCCTGTCATAAATGATGCCCCCAGCATTAAAATTATTCTCACAGCCCCCCTCTTTAATAAATGATGCCCCCAACAATAAATTATTCCCCCAGCCCTCCTGCAATACAATTATGCCCCCAGCACTGCTGCAATAAAATAATGCTCCCACCCCATTTCTGTAATAAATTATGCCCCCAGAAATAAATTCCCCCAGCACCCCTGCAATAAAATGATGCCCTGAGCCCCCTGCAATAAATGATGCCACCAGCCCCACTGCAATAAATGATGCCCATTGCCCACAGCAATAAAATGAAGCCCCCAGGCCAGCCTCCTGCAATAAAATGATGTCCCCAGCCCCCTCCCACAATAAAATGATGTCCCCCAGCAATAAAATGGTGCCCTAAGCCCCCTGCAATAAAGTGATGCCACCAGCACCCCTGCAAAAAAAAAATGCACCAGCAATAAAATGCGCCCCCCCCTCGCGCCCCCCCCCTCGCGCCCCCCCCCCCTCCTCGCGGCCCCCCCCGCGACCCCCCCCTCTCTAAAAAAAACCCAGCAGTTATCTGCACAAGCAATTATTTACATGACACGCAGTAATTATAAGGGAATAGGGAGGTCTATAAAAAGAGAACTTGTTCTTTGGGTTCTGCAATGCAATCTGCACCATACGAAACCAAACAAGCCTTGTTCTGTTTCGTATGGTGCAGATTGCAGAACCCAAAGAACAAGTTGTTTACAAGGTCCTTACCTACCAAGAAGATCAGCTCAGCTCAGCTGCTGACTCACGACACGGACACAACACCATCACACCCGTCCAGGTTGTCAGTCTCACTCAGACTAGACTATGCGCCCAGCCCCATTGCGCCGCTGCCTCTCTCTCTAGTCTCTAGTAGTGACTAGTCTGGTCTCTTCCCGCCCGATTTTCAGAGTGACTTTGATGACGTCACTCACAAGGGCTCAGCGCTGATTGGCTGGGCAATTGGCTGGGGCTCCCGAGGCGCGCCTCTTGGGAGCAATATGGGCCGCAAACTGAGAGACTTAACCACTGGGTGGCAGTCTCTGCGGGTCCCATATAAAAAAATATCCTCAGACATCCATATTGTGCAAAGGGAGGGCAGCTGAACGGCTCAGCGCCTCTCCTTCCTTGCGCAATATGGATGAGTAGGTAATTTAAAAAAAAATAATACTTTTGCACTTTGAATTTGAGTGCATTAGTGCAGCCATGTTGGCAAACTTTGAAGTGGTGGGGGGTTGGGAGGGTAGGGTAAAACAAAAAATTAAAAAATATAAATGAAAAAATAAATAAAAAATATATTTTTTTTTTTTACAAATTATTACAAAAAAGTGTAATTACACTCACAGGACAGGTGAGGCGCTGCCTCACCTGCCTCCTATGACTGCACGTCACTGCAATTTTGGCTATTGTAAGCCGCCCCAGTTAGTGCTTACAGGACCCTATGTACGGAGCTCCGGATTTATGCGGCCATCATGGTTGCTACCAAGCTCCGCCCCCGACTGAAGTAACTTTTTATTGCTGACGAAGAAAAGATTAGCATAGAATATTTATAGCGGAAGTTTAATATCATACATAGAAAGTTTGATTGAAGAGTGAAATGTTTGAAGACTATAAGGGCTAGACTACAAGTGGAGCGGTATTTTGTTTTTCCGTTATAGCGAAAACTCTGCTAGGATTTTCAATTTTACACTACTCTGGTTGCGCTGTTAGTACAAGTTGAAAGTAAATAATTTTTTCTCTAGCGGTAACCAAAATTGCGAATAAAGTCGAAATCTGTAAACTTGTCTACGCATTCACCCAAAACTTAACACCCCACAATCGCGCAAACACTATCGCATATTCGCATTCCCCATAGAAGTCAATGGAGAAGAAAAAGTTAGAAAAACACCTCAATATCGCAAAAACAATATAGCATATTCTCATTAGCGCTAACCTGACATGAATATAGGAATATTCATTTTCCAATGTTCTTTACATAACTGAATATGTTCTATTTATTCATAATTAAATATTTATACATATATATGATAGTTTATTAAACAAATATGTATTTATACCTATATATTTATATATATATATATATATATATATATATATATATATATATATAAATACTTAGAACATATTTCCCTATGTGCAGAACATTGAAATGGGAAATAGTTACAGTAAATACATAGTTAAAACCTTTATTAAATATGAATATTGCATAAATATGTTTTTATAAGTTTTCATCTACTTAACTGTAAAGAGCTCCAATGTACTTATATATATATATGTCTATATATATGTTCTTATATATTTATGTGTTTATATGTGTGTATATATGTATGTACATTCATTTATACACATATAAATACATACGTATATTTACATATATAGATATATATGTGTGTGTGTGTATGTATATATATATATATATATATATATATATATATATATATACATATACATCTTTAGCAATGTATCGCAATGTTAAAGCCCTTTTATGACTATTTTGTTTTCTAACACCTGAGATCTCATATCTTTGAGTCCATATAACTTTTTTATGCAATATTTTTTTTAAAATAATTTTTATTAGATGGTGTTATTGTGAGTGTAACTGTACTTTGCAATTTATTTTTGATGTGTTTTGTGACACTTTTTAGTTTTGGAAAACAGTTAACCGCAGCTCCGAGATTGCGGTAAGAATTGACGCATGAATTGCGATTGCGGATTTCGCCCAACTTGTAATAATTAGCGCAATTAAAATTGCTCGCGGAAACACAATATTGCTTGCTCAAAAACATTTGTACCTCACTTGTAATCTAGCCCTAAATGTTTTAATAGATTGGTTCTGAACTATGCTGCATAGTTTTAAATAAATGGGAAAGTGGCGTTCCTATGTGACTGGGTACAAAAGAACATTGGTAAAGGCTTGCTTATAAAAACATTTATTTATTTTTGTCTGGTTCATTTAAAGTGAAAAAAAAAACTTATCTAAGCAATACCTATATTTATCTTGACTCTTCCTAAAGTAGAACCACCAAGCTATTAAAGGGACAGTAAAGTCAAAATTAAACTTGTATGATTCAGATAGAGCACACCGTTTTAAAAAACATTCCAATTCACTTACATTATCTAAATGTGCACAATCTTTTTTTATATGCACACTTTCTGAGGCACCAGCTCCTCGTGAGCATGTGCAAGATTCACAGACTATAAGTATATGTATTTTGTGATTGGCTGTGTATTTTGTGATTGGCTGTGTATTTTGTGATTGGCTGATGGATGTCATATGATGCATTAGGAAGGAAAATTTAACTAACTTTTGTTAATTTCCAGAAAAAAATCTGCTACTCGTTTAACATTTAAACCAAGTGCTTTTGTATTGTTTTTTTATTGATTGCTATTCTATAGTGTTTAGTGGTCCAATAACAAATATTTTTTTTAGGATGATGTGTTAGAGCATTTTATTATTTCACTGTTGCCTGCATTTAATTATGCTGGTATTACAAGTCTTGCTGGTTTAGCTGTACCGCACACTTTTTTGGCCGTAACGCAACGTAACTACCGCAGCTTTCCAAAAGTCCTTTTTCAATGGGACTTCCTTTGCGCCGGTATTACGAGTCTGCCTGGGAGGCCAAAAAGTGAGCGGTACAGCCTATAACTACAAGATTCGTACCACCACCTGAAAGTCAGTAGTTATGGGTTTTGCGATACAAAGCCGTAACATAAAACTCATAACTAAAGTGCTACAAAGTACACTAAACACCCATAAACTACCTATTAACCCCTAAACCGAGGCCCTCCCGCATCGCAAACACTAAAATAAAATTATTAACCCCTAATCTGCCACTCCCGACATCGCCGCCACTACAATAAACATATTAACCCCTAAACCGCCGCACTCCCGCATCGCAAACACTAGTTAAATATTATTAACCCCTAATCTGCTGTCCCTAACATCGCCGCAACCTACATTACTGTTATTAACCCCTAATCTGTTGTCCCTAACATCGCCGCCACTATACTAAAGCTATTAACCCCTAAACCTAACCCTAAGTCTAACCCTAACTTTTTTTTTTTTTAATTCTTTTTTATTTAAGAGGCACAGGTACAAGAAATTAAATGATAAGGTTAAATACTTCCACACAGGTGGAAAAATTCCAGCAGGAAATGGACCGAGAGAAAAGGTTTAAAAAATGTCTTTATTAGTATCCGTAAAAAATGTACTGTGAACAGTCACAGAATTGAAACACAATATCACAGCCTTTCAAGCATGTCAGCCTAGTAGCTCAATATCAAACAAACCAACATGTTTCGTGCTGTTACAGGAGAAACACGTTCATTGAGAGGCAGTCTTGATGCCACAGAAAATATCTGCTATATTTGCTATACTTATTTGTCTAGTCTTAAAGGGGACATCATTTGCAAAAATAAGAGAGCGGCTTGGTGTAGCTATAATACTTAGTGTGGATCCGCTACAAAGAAAAATGTGTAGCGGGTGGGTTTAATATCCTTGTTCGTCTTGTCATAAGGAGAAACACGCTCAGTGGGTGACAGCCAGTAGTATGGCCATAACACCACAGAAAATATCTGCTATGTTTACTGTCCTTATTTGTCTGACCTTAGAGGAGACATAATTCGCAAAGCAGCTTGATGTAGCTGTGATACTTAGTGTAGATCCGTTACAGAAAATGATATATAGCAGATGGATTTTGTGTCCTTATTCGTCTTGTCATGAGGAGAGACACATATAGTGAATGACGGCCAATAATATAGCCATAACGCCACAAAAAATATCTGCTATATTTACTATCCTTATCTGTCTGACCTTAAAGGGGACATGGTTTGCAAAAGGGCGGTTCGGTATGGCTGTAATACTTAGTGTCCTCGTTTATCTGACATTAAAAGGAGACAAGCCCACATGATAACAACATGACTTAACACAACTATGACGCCGTAGCAAAGACTTGTTATTTTAAATATCCTTTTATGTTTTTTATATACGCATACTATACTTGTTTAACCTCTGAAGAGAACCAGCACCTTGATTTAAAGGAAGTTACCAAATATATTATTTATTCCCTCAAGCTTGCATACGATATATATACAAGTTAACTTCAGGGATACTGTTCAGCTTTTTTTCATTTTTGCAAGAAATTAAATGCAAACACTTACAAAATGGAGTTACATCAACATTACAATACACATTATGAAATAGATGCTACATGTTGGATATCAATACACTATCAGCAGTACACTTGGTTTTATTAAGTACAAGGATAGATGGTAATTTCTATTCACAATATAGACTAACCCCAAGGGTGATTATCTAGAATACATGCTACTCTTTAGTACATTGTGAAATATATCAGGATTAGTGGAGTACCACTTCTTGTTGAACCTATGCCCCTTAATTTTATAATAACAACATAGTAAAACAAAACAACACATAAAAAAAAAAAAAACAGATCATTGTCCTAATGATTCTATCTAAGTATGCAGTTTCTTCGGCAAATCTAACAGGTATCAGTGATATGATTACATTAAAGTTAGTGGGTGTTAGGGTTAGACTTAGGGTTAGGGGTTAATAACTTTAGTGTAGTGACTGCGACGTTGGGGGCGGAAGATTAGGGTTAATAAGTGTAGGTAGGTGGCGGCGATGTCGGGGCGGCAGATTAGGGGTTAATAACTAATGTAGGTGGCGGCGACATTGGGGGCGGCAGATTAGGGGTTAATAAGTGTAATGTAGGTGTCGGCGACGTTGGGGGCGGCAGATTAGGGGTTAATAAGTGTAATGTAGGTGTCGGCGAAGCCGGGGGCAGCAGATTAGGGGTTAATAAATATAATGTAGGTGTTGGCGATGTCGGGTGCGGCATATTAGGGGTGTTTAGACTTGGGGTTTATGTTAGGGTGTTAGGTGTAAACATACATTTTGTTTCCCCATAGGAATCAATGGGGCTGCGTTACGGAGCTTTACGCTCCTTTATTGCAGGTGTTATGTTTTTTTTTAGCCGGCTCTCCCCATTGATGTCTATGGGGAAATCGTGCACGAGCACATAAAACCAGCTCAAAGCAGCGTTGGTATTGGAGTGCGGTATGGAGCTCAATTTTGCTCAACGCTCACATATTGTCTGCTAACGCCGGGTTTATGAAAACCTGTAATAGCAGCGCGCTATAGGGAGGTGAGCGGTGATAATAACTTGCAAGTTAGTACCGTGCCGCTCATAACGCAAAACTCATAAACTAGCCGACAGTTAATGTCGGTTCGAGAGCAACAATTCGCTAATGGGTGCTAGTTGAACACATCTGGTGAGCCATTGACAAGAAGGATATCTGTGTAGCCAACAGACACCAGCTAGCCCCCAGAAGTGCCCTGCTGCTCTTAAACATATCTAGATATGCTCTCAACAAATGATACCAAGAGAACAAAGTATATTTTAGAACAGTAAATTGAAAAGTCTCTTAAAATTACACCTCAGTCATTAGAGGGACAGTAAACACCTTGAGATTTGTATTTATAATGTTCAGTTATGTGCAATGAAACAACTTAGCAATAAAATTTCATTATTTATTTTGTCCTTTTTTCATGCAATTTAGCTCTAAATTTAGCTCAGCCAATAGAATGCGAGCTCAATCTGATTGGCTGATTGGATCAGCCAATCCGATTGAACTTGAATCTGATTGGCTGATTCAATCAGCCAATCAGATTTTACCTACCTTAATTCCGATTGGCTGATAGAATCCTATCAGCCAATCGGAATTCGAGGGACGCCATCTTGGATGACGTCATTTAAAGGAACCTTCATTCGGCGAGTAGGCGTCGTGGAAGAAGGATGGATCCGCGTCGGCTGGAAGAAGATGGCTCCGCTCCGGATGGATGAAGATAGAAGATGCCGCTTGGATGAAGATGTCTACCAGTCCGGATGTCCTCTTCTGCCCGGATAGGATGAAGACTTCTGCCGCTCTGGATGTCCTCTTTTGGTCCATCGGTGCCCGGCTGGGTGAACACGACTCAAGGTAGGGAGATCTTCAGGGGGGTACTGTTAGGTTTATTTAAGGGGGGTTTGGGTTAGAGTAGGGGTATGTGGGTGGTAGGTTGTAATGTTGGGGGGTGGTATTGTGGTTTTTTTTACAGGCAAAAGAGCTGATTTCTTTGGGGCATGCCCCGCAAAAAGCCCTTTTAAGGGCTGGTAATAGAGCTGTTAACTTTTTAAATTTAGATTAGGGTAGGGAATTTTTTTTATTTTGGGGGACTTTGTTATTTTATTAGCGGGCTTAGAGTAGGTGTAATTAGCTTAAAATTCTTGTAATCTTTTTTTAATTTTTGTAATTTAGTGTTTGTTTGTTTTTAAATTTAGTTTAGTTTATTTAATTGTAGGTAATTGTAGGTACTTGTAGTTAATTGATTTAATTTATTTATTGATAGTGTAGTGTTAGGTTTAATTGTAACTTAGGTTAGGATTTATTTTACAGGTAATTTTGTAATTATTTTAACTAGGTAGCTATTAAATAGTAAATAACTATTTAATAGCTATTGTACCTAGTTTAAATAAATACAAAGTTGCCTGTAAAATAAATATAAATCCTAAAATAGCTACAATATAATTATTCGTTATATTGTAGCTATATTAGGGTTTATTTTACAGGTAAGTATTTAGATTTAAATAGGAATACCTTAGTTAATAATATTTAATTTATTTCGTTAGATTAAAATTATATTTAATTTAGGGGGGTGTTAGGGCTAGGGTTAGACTTAGCTTTAGGGGTTAATACATTTATTATAGTAGCGGCGAAGTCCGGTCGGCAGATTAGGGGTTAATACTTGAAGTTAGGTGGCGGCAATGTTAGGGAGGGCAGATTAGGGGTTAATACTATTTATTATAGGGTTTGCGAGGCGGGAGTGTGGCGGTTTAGGGGTTAATAACTTTATTATAGTAGCAGCGAGGTCCGGTCGGCAGATTAGGGGTTAATAGGTGTAGGTAAGGTAGCGGCGACGTTGGGGGGGGCAGATTAGGGGTTAATAAATATAATATAGGGGTTGGCGATGTTAGGGGCAGCAGATTAGGGGTACATAGGTATAATGTAGGTTGCGGCGGTGTCCGGAGCGGCAGATTAGGGGTTAATAATATAATGCAGGTGTCAGCGATAGCGGGGGTGGCAGATTAGGGGTTAATAAGTGTAAGGTTAGGGGTGTTTAGACTCGGGGTTCATGTTAGGGTGTTAGGTGCAGACTTAGAAACTGTTTCCCCATAGGAAACAATGGGGCTGCGTTGGGAGCTGAACGCTGCTTTTTTGCAGGTGTTAGGTTTTTTTCAGCCCAAACTGCCCCATTGTTTCCTATGGGGGAATCGTGCACAAGCACGTTTTAGCTGCTTACCGCTACCGTAAGCAACGCTGGTATTGAGGGTTGAAGTGGCGGTACATTAGGCTCAACGCACCCTTTTTGGAGCCTAACGCAGCCCCTCAGACAACTATAAAAACCAGCGTTGTCTTAAGGGTGCGTTGGGAAAAAAAGCGGCGTTAGCTACGCGGGTCTTTACCGACAAAACTCTAAATCTAGGCGAATATGTTTTATACTACTTTTATGACTGTGGCTAACCTTGTTGTCTGTGGGCTAAAGTCTAGGGGCAAGATTACATATGCGGTGCAGGCTTCAGCGCAACTGCAACTTCACCTCGCACATCGAGAAACTGCTGGCTTTTAAATCTCCCCTAAAAGTCTAACCCGCCTCCCAAAACTAAACCCGACACATAAAAACCCCTATTTCCGCAATCCCCCCACATCGCAACTAATAATAAAAGTATTAACCCCTAAGCCGACAACCCCCCACAACGCAATATGCCTTATTCAACTATTAACCCCTAATCCGCCATTCACCCACATCACAATCTACCTAATAAATGTATTAACCCCTAATCTGCCATTCACCCACATCGCAATCTACCTAATGAAAGTATTAACCCTTAAACCACCAAACATCGCAAAGTAACAAATTAACTTATTAACCCCTAAACCACCAAACCCCCACATCGCAAAGTAACTAACTTATTAACCGCTAAACCCCCACATCGCAAAGTAACTAACTTATTAGCTCCTAAACCACCAAACCCCCACATCGTAATAAACAAATTAATCTATTAACTCCTAAACAGCTAACCCCCTACAACGCAAATAACTAACGGCTAGATTTAGAGTTCTGTGGCCAAAGGGATGCGTTAGCTACGTGTGCTTTTTCCCCCCCGTACCTTTTAACTACCGCTGGTATTTAGAGTTGTCTGAAGGGCTGCGTTAGGCTCCAAAAAGGGAGCGTACAGGCATATTTACCGCCACTGCAACTCTAAATACCAGCGGTGCTTACGGACACGGCTAGCTTCAAAAACGTGCTCGTGCACGATTCCCCCATAGGAAACAATGGGGCAGTTTGAGCTGAAAAAAAACCTAACACCTGCAAATAAGCAGCGTTCAGCTTCTAACGCAGCCCCATTGTTTCCTATGGGAAAACACTTCCTAAGTCTGCACCTAACATGTACCCCGAGTCTAAACACCCCTAACCTTACACTTATTAACCCCTAATCTGCCACCCCCGCTATCGCTGACCCCTGCATATTTTTTTAACACCTAATCTGCCGCTCCGTACATTGCTGCAACCTACGTTATCCCTATGTACCCCTAATCTGCTGCCCCTAACACCGCCGACCCCTATATTATATTTATTAACCCCTAATCTGCCGCCCCCAACGTCGCCGCCACCTACCTACAATTATTAACCCCTAATCCGCCTCACTCCCGCCTCAAAAACCCTATAATAAATAGTATTAACCCCTAATCTGCCCTCCCTAACATCGCCGACACCTAACTTCAAGTATTAACCCCTAATCTGCCGACCGGACCTCGCCGCTACTCTAATAAATGTATTAACCCCTAAAGCTAAGTCTAACCCTAACACTAACACCCCCCTAAATTAAATATAATTTAAATCTAACTAAATAAAATAAATCTTATTAAATAAATTAATCCTATTTAAAGCTAAATACTTACCTGTAAAATAAACCCTAATATAGCTACAATATAAATAATAATTATATTGTAGCTATTTTAGGATTAATATTTATTTTACAGGCAACTTTGTATTTATAGCTATTAAATAGTTAATAACTATTTAATAGCTACCTAGTTAAAATAAATACAAAATTACCTGTCAAATAAATCCTAACCTAAGTTACAATTAAACCTAACACTACACTATCATTAAATAAATTAAATAAATTAAATACAATTACCTACAAATAAATACACTAACTAAAGTACAAAAAATAAAAAAAGAACTAAGTTACAAAAAATAAAAAAATAATTTACAAACATTATAAAAATATTACAACAATTTTAAGCTAATTACACCTACTCTAAGCCCCCTAATAAAATAACAAAGCCCCCCAAAATAAAAAAAATTCCCTACCCTATTCTAAAATAAAAATTGTAAAGCTCTTTTACCTTACCAGCCCTTAAAAGGGCCTTTTGCGGGGCATGCCCCAAAGAATTCTGCTCTTTTGCCTGTAAAAAAAAACATACAATACCCCCCCCAACATTACAACCCACCACCCACACACCCCTACTCTAACCCACCCAAACCCCCCTTAAAAAAACCTAACACTACCCCCCTGAAGATCTTCCTACCTTGAGTCGTCTTCACTCATCTGAGCCGAATTCTTCATCCAAGCGGAGGCTGAAGAGGTCCATCATCCGGCTGAAGTCTTCTATCAAGCGGCATCTTCAATCTTCTTTCTTCCGGCTCCATCTTCATCCCGCCGACGCGGAACATCCTTCCTCCACGACGAACTCCCGACGAATGAAGGTTCCTTTAAGGGACGTCATCCAAGATGGCGTCCCTCGAATTCCGATTGGCTGATAGGATTCTATCAGCCAATCGGAATTAAGGTAGGAATAATCTGATTGGCTGATGGAATCAGCCAATCAGATTGAAGTTCAATCCGATTGGCTGATCCGATCAGCCAATAGAATGCGAGCTCAATCTGATTGGTGTGCGGTCGGCAGATTAGGGGTTAAAAACATTTATTAGAGTGGCGGCGATGTGGGGGGGCCTCGGTTTAGGGGTACATAGGTAGTTTATGGGTGTTAGTGTACTTTAGAGCACAGTAGTTAAGAGCTTTATGAACCGGCGTTAGCCCAGAAAGCTCTTAACTCCTGACTTTTCTCTGCGGCTGGAGTCTTGTCGTTATAGTTCTAACGCTCACTTCAGCCAAGACTCTAAATACTGGCGTTAGAAAGATCCCATTGAAAAGATAGGCTACGCAATTGGCGTAGGGGGATCTGCGGTATGGAAAAGTCGCGGCTGGAAAGTGAGCGTTAGACCCTTTCCTGACTGACTCTAAATACCAGCGGGCGGTAAAAACCAGCGTTAGGACCCCCTAACGCTGGTTTTGACGGCTAACGCAGAACTCTAAATCTAGGCGTAATTTAATTACTAAGCCCCCTAACTTAAAGGGACAGTCAACCTAAAAATTCTGCTAAGTGATATATATAAAGTGCAAATCGATCATTATGTACAAATGTAGCCCAGTTTTGTGATCTTTATCATTTGCAAGTAAAAGCCCTTACTGTTCGCGCCGCTGCCATTTGATAATATCCATTTGGCCCCTCCCCTATTTCATCTTCGCCTATATCATCATCTTCATGGAATAGCAGTCACCCCTAATAAAATAACAAAGCCCCCCAAAATAAAAAAAATTCCCTACCATATTCTAAAATAAAAATTGTAAAGCTCTTTTACCTTACCAGCCCTTAAAAGGGCCTTTTGCGGGGCATGCCCCAAAGAATTCTGCTCTTTTGCCTGTAAAAAAAAACATACAATACCCCCCCCAACATTACAACCCACCACCCACACACCCCTACTCTAACCCACCCAAACCCCCCTTAAAAAAACCTAACACTACCCCCCTGAAGATCTTCCTACCTTGAGTCGTCTTCACTCATCTGAGCCGAATTCTTCATCCAAGCGGAGGCTGAAGAGGTCCATCATCCGGCTGAAGTCTTCTATCAAGCGGCATCTTCAATCTTCTTTCTTCCGGCTCCATCTTCATCCCGCCGACGCGGAACATCCTTCCTCCACGACGAACTCCCGACGAATGAAGGTTCCTTTAAGGGACGTCATCCAAGATGGCGTCCCTCGAATTCCGATTGGCTGATAGGATTCTATCAGCCAATCGGAATTAAGGTAGGAATAATCTGATTGGCTGATGGAATCAGCCAATCAGATTGAAGTTCAATCCGATTGGCTGATCCGATCAGCCAATAGAATGCGAGCTCAATCTGATTGGCTGATTGGATCAGCCAATCGGATTGAACTTCAATCTGATTGGCTGATTCCATCAGCCAATCAGATTATTCCTACCTTAATTCCGATTGGCTGATAGAATCCTATCAGCCAATCGGAATTCGAGGGACGCCATCTTGGATGACGTCCCTTAAACGAACCTTCATTCGTCTGGAGTTCGTCGTGGAGGAAGGATGTTCCGCGTCGGCGGGATGAAGATGGAGCCGGAAGAAAGAAGATTGAAGATGCCGCTTGATAGAAGACTTCAGCCGGATGATGGACCTCTTCAGCCCCCGCTTGGATGAAGACTTCAGCCGGATGATGGACCTCTTCAGCCCCCGCTTGGATGAAGACTTCAGCCGGATGATGGACCTCTTCAGCCCCCGCTTGGATGAAGACTTCAGCCGGATGATGGACCTCTTCAGCCCCCGCTTGGATGAAGAATTCGGCTCGGCTGAGTGAAGACGACTCAAGGTAGGAAGATCTTCAGGGGGGTAGTGTTAGGTTTTTTTAAGGGGGGTTTGGGTGGGTTAGAGTAGGGGTGTGTGGGTGGTGGGTTGTAATGTTGGGGGGGGTATTGTATGTTTTTTTTTACAGGCAAAAGAGCAGAATTCTTTGGGGCATGCCCCACAAAAGGCCCTTTTAAGGGCTGGTAAGGTAAAAGAGCTTTACAATTTTTATTTTAGAATAGGGTAGGGAATTTTTTTTATTTTAGGAGGCTTTGTTATTTTATTAGGGGGCTTAGAGTAGGTGTAATTAGCTTAAAATTGTTGTAATATTTTTATAATGTTTGTAAATTATTTTTTTATTTTTTGTAACTTAGTTCTTTTTTTATTTTTTGTACTTTAGTTAGTGTATTTATTTGTATTTATTTGTAGGTAATTGTATTTAATTTATTTAATTTATTTAATGATAGTGTAGTGTTAGGTTTAATTGTAACTTAGGTTAGGATTTATTTGACAGGTAATTTTGTATTTATTTTAACTAGGTAGCTATTAAATAGTTATTAACTATTTAATAGCTATTGTACCTGGTTAAAATAAATACAAAGTTGCCTGTAAAATAAATATTAATCCTAAAATAGCTACAATATAATTATTATTTATATTGTAGCTATATTAGGGTTTATTTTACAGGTAAGTATTTATCTTTAAATAGGAATAATTTATTTAATAAGATTTATTTTATTTCGTTAGATTTAAATTATATTTAATTTAGGGGGGTGTTAGTTTTAGGGTTAGAGTTAGCTTTAGGGGTTAATACATTTATTAGAGTAGCAGCGAGGTCCGGTCAGCAGATTAGGGGTTAATACTTGAAGTTAGGTGTCGGCGATGTTAGGGAGGGCAGATTAGGGGTTAATACTATTTATTATAGGGTTTTTGAGGCGGGAGTGAGGCGGATTAGGGGTTAATACATTTATTAGAGTAGCGGTGAGGTCCGGTCGGCAGATTAGGGGTTAATAATTGTACTCGTAGTAACACCAGCACCAATATCTTGAATTCCAATACTTTTATTAGAGGTTACATAAAAAGCAACGTTTCGTGGTGAACCCACTTAATCATGCTGTTTGTATAACATTGTTTCAAGCAATTTATATCTTTCTTTGGCGCCAACTGGCTTCAATTTTGGCAGTTTTACACCCCCTAGTGGTTACCAATTGCAATGTGTATACAAAAATGTTAAAAACAAATGTATATGACTAAACAGATTATGTATGGCAATAATAAACGTACAAGTACTTTAACATTACTGTGCATACTTATATTATCACAAATATTTAACATGCTTATATTGATTTTTCAGTTTTAATATCTTATTATAATATAATCTCAAATAATGTAAACACATAGGTAAAGTATCCTTGATATTTTTAACTTATCATATAAAGAAAATAATAATTGTAGGTAGGTGGCGGCGACGTTGGGGGCGGCAGATTAGGGGGTAATAAATATAATATAGGGGTCGGCAATGTTAGGGGCAGCAGATTAGGGGTACTTAGGGATATTGTAGGTTGCGGTGGTGTGCGGTCGGCAGATTAGGGGTTAAAAACATTTATTAGAGTGGCGGCGATGTGGGGGGGCCTCGGTTTAGGGGTACATAGGTAGTTTATGGGTGTTAGTGTACTTTAGAGCACAGTAGTTAAGAGCTTTATGAACCGGCGTTAGCCCAGAAAGCTCTTAACTCCTGACTTTTCTCTGCGGCTGGAGTCTTGTCGTTATAGTTCTAACGCTCACTTCAGCCAAGACTCTAAATACTGGCGTTAGAAAGATCCCATTGAAAAGATAGGCTACGCAATTGGCGTAGGGGGATCTGCGGTATGGAAAAGTCGCGGCTGGAAAGTGAGCGTTAGACCCTTTCCTGACTGACTCTAAATACCAGCGGGCGGTAAAAACCAGCGTTAGGACCCCCTAACGCTGGTTTTGACGGCTAACGCAGAACTCTAAATCTAGGCGTAATTTAATTACTAAGCCCCCTAACTTAAAGGGACAGTCAACCTAAAAATTCTGCTAAGTGATATATATAAAGTGCAAATCGATCATTATGTACAAATGTAGCCCAGTTTTGTGATCTTTATCATTTGCAAGTAAAAGCCCTTACTGTTCGCGCCGCTGCCATTTGATAATATCCATTTGGCCCCTCCCCTATTTCATCTTCGCCTATATCATCATCTTCATGGAATAGCAGTCACTTTGCGATCCTCCTCGTAACCTTCTTTAGCGCATGCGCAATGCGCCTATTATACTGAAGGGGGAACGTTTGTAACCGTGTAATCACTGTGTATTATTTATTTAGCTGAGTCAGGCAGTTTGCAGCATATTTAAGAACAGAATCAGCTCTTTTTTGCAAAATAAATCATCTATATTGTGATGTGTTTACATTTCAGTTTTTAGTTTCAAGTATTACCGAACCAATCCAGCCTTTCAGAGATGAAGTAGCTCAAGAACAGGCAACACAAGTAATTGTATAGTGTAATGATGTTTTGTTTTACTTTAACATTTTACAGGGAGAATAAATGGTGTCCCTTAAAGGGACGTGTTACTTAGCATAAATTCCCATTTTTCCTTGGTGCCACTGTGAGATGGGAAAAGTTTTATGAAATACACCTGTTTGTTTTGTTTTTTCTTTAGTTAAAACTGAGATCAACGTCTCAGAGTAAGTGCTCTGTGTGCAAAAAACAACCATTTAGCTGCTCTTTTTACTGTCAGCTGCATCTGCATGAACAGCCAATTAGTGCTAAGTTGGCACTTTGCTTTATTGTGATCTTTCTATAACTGAGAAGTATCATAAAGTGACTGTGCCAGATGTGCCCTGTAAAAAAAAAAATGTTATCTCAAAATTTGCTGAGTAGCCACATTCTGTTGATGGAATTTTAAATATCCAATAAGGATGCTAGTCTCAAGACTTACAAGGAAGCGCACATCTGGCACAGTCACTTTATGATACTTCTCAGTTATAGAAAGATCACAATAAAGCAAAGTGCCAACTTAGCACTGATTGACTGTTCATGCAGATGCAGCTGACAGTAAAAAGAGCAGCTAAATGGTTGTTTTTTTGCGTTGATCTCAGTTTTAACTAAAGAAAAAACAAAACAAACAGGTGTATTTCATAAAACCTTTCCTATCTCACAGTGGCACTAAGGAAAAAACATAATTTATGTAAGAACTTACCTGATAAATTCATTTCTTTCATATTAGCAAGAGTCCATGAGCTAGTGACGTATGGGATATACATTCCTACCAGGAGGGGCAAAGTTTCCCAAACCTCAAAATGCCTATAAATACACCCCTCACCACACCCACAATTCAGTTTAACGAATAGCCAAGAAGTGGGGTGATAAGAAAGGAGCGAAAGCATAAAAAATAAGGAATTGGAATAATTGTGCTTTATACAAAAAAATCATAACCACCACAAAAAGGGTGGGCCTCATGGACTCTTGCTAATATGAAAGAAATGAATTTATCAGGTAAGTTCTTACATAAATTATGTTTTCTTTCATGTAATTAGCAAGAGTCCATGAGCTAGTGACATATGGGATAGCAGATACCCAAGATGTGGAACTTCCACGCAAGAGTCACTAGAGAGGGAGGGATAAAATAAAGACAGCCAATTCCGCTGAAAAAATAATCCACAACCCAAATCAATCTTAATAATGAAAAAAACTGAAATCATAAGCAGAAGAATCAAACTGAAATAGCTGCCTGAAGTACTTTTCTACCAAAAACTGCTTCAGAAGAAGAGAAAATATCAAAATGGTAGAATTTATTAAAAGTATGCAAAGAAGACCAAGTTGCTGCTTTGCAAATCTGATCAACAGAAGCTTCATTCCTAAAAGCCCAGGAAGTAGAAACTGACCTAGTAGAATGAGCCGTAATCCTTTGAGGCGGGGACTTACCCGACTCCACATAAGCATGATGAATCAAAGACTTTAACCAAGACGCCAAGGAAATGGCAGAAGCTTTCTGACCTTTCCTGGAACCAGAAAAGATAACAAATAGACTAGAAGTCTTTCTAAAATCTTTAGTAGCTTCAACATAATATTTCAAAGCTCTTACTACATCCAAAGAATGTAAAGATCTCTCCTTTGAATTCTTAGGATTAGGACACAATGAAGGAACAACAATCTCTCTACTAATGTTGTTAGAATTCACAACCTTAGGTAAAAATTGAAATGAAGTCCGCAACACCGCCTTATCCTGATGAAAAATCAGAAAAGGAGATTCACAAGAAAGAGCAGATAACTCAGAAACTCTTCTAGCAGAAGAGATGGCCAAAAGGAACAAAACTTTCCAAGAAAGTAATTTAATATCCAGAGAATGCATAGGTTCAAACGGAGGAGCCTGTAAAGCCCTCAGAACCAAAATAAGACTCCAAGGAGGAGAAATTGACTTAATGACAGGCTTGATACGAACCAAAGCCTGTACAAAACAATGAATATCAGGAAGATAAGCAATTTTTCTGTGAAAAAGAACAGAAAGAGCAGAAATTTGTCCTTTCAAGGAACTTGCAGATAAACCTTTATCCAAACCATCCTGAAGAAACTGTAAAATTCTAGGAATTCTAAAAGAATGCCAGGAGAACTTATGAGAAGAAATATAAGTCTTCCAGACTCGATAATAAATCTTTCTAGACACAGATTTACGAGCCTGTAACATAGTATTAATTACTGAGTCAGAGAAACCTCTATGACTAAGAATCAAGCGTTCAATTTCCATACCTTCAAATTTAATGATTTGAGATCCTGATGGAAAAACGGGCCTTGAGATAGAAGGTCTAGTCTTAACGGGAGTGTCCAAGGTTGGCAACTGGCCATCCGAATGAGATCCGCATACCAAAACCTGTGAGGGCATGCTGGAGCCACCAGCAGAACAAACGAACGTTCCATTAGGATTTTGGAAATCACTCTTGGAAGAAGAACTAGAGGCGGAAAGACATAGGCAGGATGATAATTCCAAGGAAGCGACAACGCGTCCACTGCTTCCGCCTGAGGATCCCTGGATCTGGACAGATACCTGGGACGTTTCTTGTTTAGATGAGAGGCCATCAAATCTATTTCTGGAAGTCCCCAGATTTGAACTATCTGGAGAAATACCTCTGGGTGAAGAGACCATTCGCCCGGATGTAACGTCTGGCGACTGAGATAATCCGCTTCCCAATTGTCTACACCTGGGATGTGAACCGCAGAAATTAGACAGGAGCTGGATTCCGCCCATACAAGTATCCGAGATACTTCTTTCATAGCTTGAGGACTGTGAGTCCCACCTTGATGATTGACATATGCCACGGTTGTGACATTGTCCGTCTGAAAACAAATAAACGATTCTCTCTTCAGAAGAGGCCAGAACTGAAGAGCTCTGAAAATCGCACGGAGTTCCAAAATGTTGATTGGTAATCTCGCCTCCTGAGATTCCCAAACCCCCTGCGCTGTCAGAGATCCCCATACAGCTCCCCAACCTGAAAGACTCGCATCTGTTGAGATCACAGTCCAGGTTGGGCGAACAAAAGAGGCCCCTTGAATTAAACGATGGTGATCCAACCACCAAGTCAGAGAAGACCGAACATTGGGATTTAAGGATATTATTTGTGAAATCCTTGTATAATCCCTGCACCACTGGTTCAGCATACAAAGCTGAAGAGGTCTCATGTGAAAACGAGCAAAGGGGATCTCATCCGATGCAGCAGTCATGAGACCTAGAATTTCCATGCAAAAAGCTACCGAAGGGAATGACTGAGACTGAAGGTTTCGACAAGCTGAAACCAACTTCAGACGTCTCTTTTCTGTTAGAGACAAAGTCATGGACACTGAATCTATTTGAAAGCCCAAAAAGGTTACCTTTGTCTGAGGAATCAAGGAACTCTTTGGTAAATTGATCCTCCAACCATGTTTTTGAAGAAACAACACAAGTTGATTTGTATGAGATTCTGCAGAATGTAAAGACTGAGCAAGTACCAAGATATCGTCCAAATAAGGAAATACCGCAATACCCTGTTCTCTGATTACAGAGAGAAGGGCACCGAGAACCTTTGAAAAGATCCTTGGAGCTGTTGCTAGGCCAAACGGAAGGGCAACAAACTGGTAATGCTTGTCTAGAAAAGAGAATCTCAGAAACTGATAGTGATCTGGATGAATTGGGATATGAAGATATGCATCCTGTAAATCTATTGTGGACATATAATGCCCTTGCTGAACAAAAGGCAGAATAGTCCTTATAGTCACCATTTTGAATGTTGGTATTCTTACATAACGATTCAATATTTTTAGATCCAGAACTGGTCTGAAGGAATTCTCCTTCTTTGTTACAATGAATAGATTTGAGTAAAACCCCAGACCCTGTTCCAGAACTGGAACTGGTACAATTACCCCAGCCAACTCTAGATCTGAAACACATTTCAGAAATGCCTGAGCCTTCACTGGGTTTACTGGAATGCGAGAAAGAAAAAATCTTCTCACAGGAGGTCTTATCTTGAAACCTATTCTGTAACCTTGAGAAACAATGTTCTGAATCCAAAGACTGTGAATCGAATTTATCCAAACATCTTTGAAAAATCGTAACCTGCCCCCTACCAGCTGCGCTGGAATGAGGGCCGCACCTTCATGCGGATTTAGGAGCTGGTTTTGACTTTCTAAAAGGCTTGGATTTATTCCAGACTGGAGAAGGTTTCCAAATGGAAACCGTTCCTTTAGGGGAAGGGTCAGGGTTCTGTTCTTTATTCTGACGAAAGGAATGAAAACGATTAGAAGCCCTGTATTTACCTTTAGATTTTTTGTCTTGAGGCAAAAAGGTTCCCTTCCCCCCAGTAACAGTTGAAATAATAGAATCCAACTGTGAACCAAATAATTTATTACCTTGGAAAGAAAGAGAAAGCAAAGTTGACTTAGAAGTCATATCTGCATTCCAAGATTTAAGCCATAAAGCTCTTCTAGCTAAAATAGCTAAAGACATATATCTGACATCAATTCTAATGATATCAAAAATGGCATCACAAATAAAGTTATTAGCATGTTGAAGAAGTTTAACAATGCTATAAGCATTATGGTCTGACACTTGTTGCGCTAAAGCCTCCAACCAGAAAGTGGAAGCTGCAGCAACATCAGCCAAAGAAATAGCAGGACTAAGAAGATTACCTGAACATAAATAAGCTCTCCTTAGAAAGGATTCAAGCTTCCTATCTAAAGGATCCTTAAAGGAAGTACTATCTGCCGTAGGAATAGTAGTACGTTTAGCAAGAGTAGAAATAGCCCCATCAACTTTAGGGATTTTGTCCCAAAATTCCAATCTATCAGATGGCACAGGGTACAATTTCTTAAACCTTGGAGAAGGAGTAAATGAAGTACCCAGACTATTCCATTCCCTAGAAATTACTTCTGAAATAGCATCAGGAACTGGAAAAACTTCAGGAATAACTACATGAGGTTTGAAAACAGAATTTAAACGCTTAGTAGATTTAGTATCAAGAGGACTAGACTCCTCCATATCTAAAGCAACTAACACTTCTTTAAGTAAAGAACGAATAAACTCCATCTTAAATAAATATGAAGATTTATCAGTGTCAATATCTGAGGCAGAATCTTCTGAGCCAGATAGATCCTCATCAGAAACAGATAAGTCAGAATGATGACGGTCACTTAAAAATTCATCTGAAATATGAGAAGTTATAAAAGACCTTTTACGCTTACTGGAAGGAGGAATAACAGACAGAGCCTTCCTAATAGATTTAGAAACAAATTCTTTTACATTAACAGGGACATCCTGAACATTAGATGTTGAAGGAACTACAACAGGTAATGGATTATTACTAATGGAAATACAATCTGCATTAGAAAGTTTATCATGACAGTTATCACAAACAACAGCTGGAGGAACAGTTACCAAAAGTTTACAACAGATGCACTTAACTTTGGTAGAACCAGCATCAGGCAGCGTCTTTCCAGAAGTAGATTCTGATCCAGGGTCATGTTGAGACATCTTGCAATATGTAATAGAAAAAACAACATATAAAGCAAAATTATCAAATTCCTTGAATGACAGTTTCAGGAATGGGAAAAAATGCCAAATGAACAAGCCTCTAGCAACCAGAAGCAATGAAAAAAGAGACTGAAATAATGTGAAAAAAAGGTGGAGACAAGAATGACGCCCACATTTTTTGGCGCCAAAAATGACGCCCACATTATTGGCGCCAAGTACAACGCCCATATTTTTGGCGCCAAGAATGACGCCACATCCAGTGACGTCGAAAAAACGACGTCCACAATTTTGGCGCAAAAAAACGTCTGAACGTCAAATATGACGCAACCATAGGCAAACTTCCTGCGACAATCAAGGCGCCGGAAATGACAACATTTTTGCGCCAAAAAAGTTTGCGCCAAAAATGACGCAATAAATTGAAGCATTTTCAGCCCCCGCGAGCCTAACAGCCCACAGGGAAAAAAAGTCAATTGAAAAAAATTCTTAAGGTAAGAAAAAAATATTTCATATGCATTATCCCAAATAATGAAACTGACTGTCTGAAATAAGGAATACTGATTATAAGTTTAAACACATATAAGTTTAAACACATATATTTAGAACTTTACATATAAAGTGCCCAACCATAGCTTTGAGTGTCATAAATAGAAATAAGATTTACTTACCCCAAGACACTCATCTACATATAGTAGATAGCCAAACCAGTACTGAAACGAGAATCAGTAGAGGTAATGGTATATAAGAGTATATCGTCGATCTGAAAAGGGAGGTAGGAGAAGAAATCTCTACGACCGATAACAGAGAACCTATGAAATAGATCCCCTAGAGGAAGACCATTGTATTCAAATAGGCAATACTCTCTTCACATCCCTCTGACATTCACTGCACTCTGAGAGGAAAACCGGGCTTCAGCCTGCTGCGAATCGCATATCAACGTAGAATCTAGCACAAACTTACTTCACCACCTCCATGGGAGGCAAAGTTTGTAAAACTGAATTGTGGGTGTGGTGAGGGGTGTATTTATAGGCATTTTGAGGTTTGGGAAACTTTGCCCCTCCTGGTAGGAATGTATATCCCATACGTCACTAGCTCATGGACTCTTGCTAATTACATGAAAGAAATGGGAATTTATGCTAAGTAACAAGTCCCTTTTAAGGGACACCATTTATTCTCCCTGTAAAATGTTAAAGTAAAACAAAACATCATTACACTATACAATTACTTGTGTTGCCTGTTCTTGAGCTACTTCATCTCTGAAAGGCTGGATTGGTTCGGTAATACTTGAAACTAAAAACTGAAATGTAAACACATCACAATATAGATGATTTATTTTGCAAAAAAGAGCTCAGATTCCGTTCTTAAATATGCTGCAAACTGCCTGACTCAGCTAAATAAACACTACACGGTGATTACACGGTTACAAACGTTCCCCCTTCAGTATAATAGGCGCATTGTGCATGTGCTAAAGAAGGTTACGAGGAGGATCGCAAAGTGACTGCTATTCCATGAAGATGATGATGTAGGCGATGACGAAATAGGGGAGGGGCCAAACGGATATTTTTAAACGGCAGCGGCGCGAACAGTAAGTGCTACATTTGTACATAATGATCGATTTACACTTTATATATATATATATCACTTAGCAGAGCTTTTAGGTTGACTGTCCCTTTAATACCCCCTAAATTAACCCCAAACTACATAAAATGCTAAATTACAATAAAAATAAAAATCCTAACAGTACTTAAAAAAAAAAAGATTAAATTAATCTAAAATTAAAAAAAATAAAAAGTCTTACATTGCAGAAAATAATAAACCAAATTATCAAAATTAAAAAAAAATAAACCAATTTATCAAAAATAAAAAAATTAAACCTAATCCCTATGAAAATAAAAAAGCCCCCCAAAAATAAAAACACCCCCTAATCTAACACTAAACTACAAATAGCCCTTATAATGGCTTTTTGTAGGGCACTGCCCTAAGTTAAACAGCTCTTTTACCTTTAAAGAATACTAATACCCCAAAAAATAAAAACACCCCCTAATATAAACTACCAATAGCCCTTAAAAGGGCCTTTTATAGGGCATTGCCCTAAGTTAAACGGCTCTTTTACCTTTAAAAAATACTAATTCCCCCTAACGGTAAAAATCCCCCCTCCAAACCCCTCAAAATAAAAACACCCCCTTATCTAAACTACCAATAGCCCTTAAAAGGGCCTTTTGTAGGGCATTGCCCTAAGTTAAACAGCTTTTTTGCTTTAAAAAAAATTCCCCTCCACACACCAAACCCCTAAAAATAAAAAATAAACTAACACTAAAAAACTGATTTAAACAGCCAATAGGATTTCAGTAGCTCTCATCCTATTGGCTGATTTTAATTTGAAAATTCAAATCAGCCAATAGGAATGCAAGGTACGCCATATTTAAACGCGTAACTTGCATTCAATATTCAGTGTATGGCGGTGATCGTACGAAGAGGATCCTCCGCGCTCCATGGCTCTGCGGTCGCCGGTCTTCAATTTCGTGGTCCTGGATGAAGATAGAAGAGGTTGCCGCGATGGAAGATGTCGCTGCTTGGAAGAAGACTTCACCGCCGGACTTCAGGAACCATGAGTACCTATCTGGGGGTTATAGTTTAGCTTTTTTTAAAACATTTTTTTATTTTTTAGATTAGGGATTTAATGGACACTTGTAAAAGAGCTGAATGCCCTTTTAAGGGCAATGCCCATACAAATGCTCCTTTAGGGGCAATGGGTAGTTTAGGATTTTTTAGTGTTATGTTTTTTTTATTTTGGGAGGTTTTACTGTTAGGGGGAACTTAGTTTTTTTTAAATGTAAAAGAGCTATTTAACTTAGGACAATGCCCTACAAAAGGCCCTTTTAAGGGCTATTGGTAGTTTAGTTTAGGTTAGGGGGTGTTTTTATTTTGGGGGGGGCTTTTTTTATTTTCTTAGACCTAGATTTGGAGTTTGGCGTTAGCCGTGAAAACCAGCGTAAGAGGCTCCTAACGCTGGTTTTAGGCTACCGCCGTTATTTGGAGTCACTCAAAATAGGGTCTAACGCTCACTTTTCAGCCGCAACTTTTCCATACCGCAGATCCCCTTACGTCAATTGCGTATCCTATCTTTTCAATGGGATTTTTCTAACTCCGGTATTTAGAGTCGTTTCTGAAGTGAGCTTATGACATCTAACGACAAAACTCCAGCCGCAGGAAAAAAAGTCAGTAGTTAAGAGCTTTCTGGGCTAACGCCGGTTTCTAAAGCTCTTAACTACTGTACTCTAAAGTACACTAACACCCATAAACTACCTATGTACCCCTAAACCGAGGCCCCCCACATCGCCGACACTCGAATAAATTTTTTTAACCCCTAATCTGCCGACCGCTACCTACGTTATACTTATGTACCCCTAATCTGCTGCCCCTAACACCGCCGACCCCTATATTATATTTATTAACCCCTAATCTGCCCCCACAACGTCGCCTCCACCTGCCTACACTTATTAACCCCTAATCTGCCGACCGCAAAGCGCCGTCACCTACATTATAGCTATGTACCCCTAATCTGCTGCCCCTAACACCGCCGACCCCTGCATTATATTTATTAACCCCTAATCTGCCCCCCACAACGTCGCCGCCAGCTACCTACAATAATTAACCCCTAATCTGCCGACCGCAAAGCGCCGCCACCTACATTATAGCTATGTACCCCTAATCTGCTGCCCCTAACACCGCCGACCCCTGTATTATATTTATTAACCCCTAATCTGCCCCCCTCAACGTCGCCTCCACCTGCCTACACTTATTAACCCCTAATCTGCCGAGCAGACCGCACCGCTACTATTATAAAGTTATTAACCCCTAATCCGCCTCACTAACCCTATAATAAATAGTATTAACCCCTAATCTGCCCTCCCTAACATCGCCGACACCTAACTTCAATTATTAACCCCTAATCTGCCGACCGGAGCTCACCGCTATTCTAATAAATGGATTAACCCCTAAAGCTAAGTCTAACCCTAACACTAACACCCCCCTAAATTAAATATAATTTTAATCTAACGAAATTAATTAACTCTTATTAAATAAATTATTCCTATTTAAAGCTAAATACTTACCTGTAAAATAAACCCTAATATAGCTACAATATAAATTATAATTACATTGTAGCTATTTTAGGATTAATATTTATTTTACAGGCAACTTTGTAATTATTTTAACCAGGTACAATAGCTATTAAATAGTTAAGAACTATTTAATAGTTACCTAGTTAAAATAATTACAAAATTACCTGTAAAATAAATCCTAACCTAAGTTACAATTAAACCTAACACTATACTATCATTAAATTATTTAAATAAAATACCTACAATTACTTACAATTAAACCTTGTCTTCACCTCACCAGGTATCACCGATCCGTCCTGGCTCCAAAATCTTCATCCAACCCAAGCGGGGGTTGGCGATCCATCATCCGGTGGCTGAAGAGGTCCAGAAGAGGCTCCAAAGTCTTCATCCTATCCGGGAAGAAGAGGCGATCCGGACCGGCAACCATCTTGATCCAAGCGGCATCTTCTATCTTCATCCGATGACGACCGGCTCCATCCTGAAGACCTCCACCGCGGACCCATCTTCTTCCGGCGACGTCCAACTGAAGAATGACGGTTCCTTTAAGGGACGTCATCCAAGATGGCGTCCCTCGAGTTCCGATCAGCCAATAGAATGCAACCTCAATCTGATTGGCTGATTGGATCAGCCAATCGGATTGAACTTGATTCTGATTGGCTGATTCCATCAGCCAATCAGAATATTCCTACCTTAATTCCGATTGGCTGATAGAATCCTATCAGCCAATCGGAATTCGAGGGACGCCATCTTGGATGACGTCCCTTAAAGGAACCGTCATTCTTCAGTTGGACGTCGCCGGAAGAAGATGGGTCCGCGGTGGAGGTCTTCAGGATGGAGCCGGTCGTCATCGGATGAAGATAGAAGATGCCGCTTGGATCAAGATGGTTGCCGGTCCGGATCGCCTCTTCTTCCCGGATAGGATGAAGACTTTGGAGCCTCTTCTGGACCTCTTCAGCCACCGGATGATGGATCGCCAACCCCCCTTGGGTTGGATGAAGATTTTGGAGCCAGGACGGATCGGTGATACCTGGTGAGGTGAAGACAAGGTAGGATGATCTTCAGGGGCTTAGTGTTAGGTTTATTTAAGGGGGGTTTGGGTTAGATTAGGGGTATGTGGGTGGTGGGTTGTAATGTTGGGGGGGGGTATTGTATGTTTTTTTTTACAGGCAAAAGAGCTGAACTTCTTGGGGCATGCCCCGCAAAGGGCCCTGTTCAGGGCTGGTAAGGTAAAAGAGCTTTTAACTTTAGTAATTTAGAATAGGGTAGGGCATTTTTTATTTTGGGGGGCTTTGTTGTTTTATTAGGGGGCTTAGAGTAGGTGTAATTAGTTTAAAATTGTTGTAATATTTTTCTTATGTTTGTAGATATTTTTTTATTTTTTGTAACTTAGTTCTTTTTTATTTTTTGTACTTTAGTTAGTTTATTTCATTGTAGTTATTTGTAGATATTGTATTTAATTAATGTATTGATAGTGTAGTGTTAGGTTTAATTGTAGGTATTTTATTTAATTAATTTAATGATAGTATAGTGTTAGGTTTAATTGTAACTTAGGTTAGGATTTATTTTACAGGTAATTTTGTAATTATTTTAACTAGGTAACTATTAAATAGTTCTTAACTATTTAATAGCTATTGTACTTGGTTAAAATAAATACAAAGTTACCTGTAAAATAAATATAAATCCTAAAATAGCTATTATATAATTATAATTTATATTGTAGCTATATTAGGATTTATTTTACAGGTAAGTATTTATCTTTAAATAGGAATAATTTATTTAATAAGAGTTAATTAATTTCGTTAGATGTAAATTATATTTAACTTAGGGGGGTGTTAGTGTTAGGGTTAGACTTAGCTTTAGGGGTTAATACATTTATTAGAGTAGCGGTGAGCTCCAGTCGACAGATTAGGGGTTAATAATTGAAGTTAGGTGTCGGCGATGTTAGGGAGGGCAGATTAGGGGTTAATACTATTTATTATAGGGTTAGTGAGGCGGATTAGGGGTTAATAACTTTATTATAGTAGCGCTCAGGTCGGCTCGGCAGATTAGGGGTTAATAAGTGTAGGCAGGTGGAGGCGACGTTGTGGGGGGCAGATTAGGGGTTAATAAATATAATATAGGGGTCGGCGATGTTAGGGAAGCAGATTAGGGGTACATAGGGATAATGTAAGTAGCGGCGGTTAACGGAGCGGCAGATTAGGGGTTAATAATAATATGCAGGGGTCAGCGATAGCGGGGGCGGCAGATTAGGGGTTAATAAGTGTAAGGTTAGGGGTGTTTAGACTCGGGGTACATGTTAGAGTGTTAAGTGCAGACGTAGGAAGGGTTACCGCATAGCAAACAATGGGGCTGCGTTAGGAGCTGAACGCGGCTTTTTTGCAGGTGTTTGTTTTTTTTTCAGCTCAAACAGCTCCATTGTTTCCTATGGGGGAATCGTGCACGAGCACGTTTTTGAGGCTGGCCGCTTGCGTAAGCAACTCTGGTATCGAGAGTTGAAGCTGCGTTAAAAATGCTCTACGCTCCTTTTTTGGAGCCTAACGCAGCCATTCTGTGGACTCTCAATACCAGAGTTATTTTTATGGTGCGGCCAGAAAAAAGCCGGCGTTAGTTTTTCGGGTCGTTACCGACAAAACTCCAAATCTAGCCGATAGGGATTAGCTTTAATTTTTTTATTTTGGATAATTTGGTTTATTATTTTCTGTAATGTTAGACTTTTTTATTTTTTGTAATTTTAAATTAATTTAAACTTAGTTTTTGTATTTTTAAAGTAATGTTAGTTTTTTTATTTTAATTGTAATTAAGTATTTTTTAATTTTAGGTAATTGGGGTTAATTTAGGGGGTGTTAGGTTAGGGGGCTTAGTAATTTAAATTGTTATTTGCGTTGTGGGGGGTTGGCGGTTTAGGAGTTAATAGCTTAATTAGGTTTATTGCGTTGTGGGGTAGGCGGATTAGAGGTTAATATACTTTATTATGTAGTTTGCGATGTGGGTGAATGGTGGATTAGGGGTTAATAGTTTAATTAGGCATATTGCAATGTGGGGGATGGCGGATTAGGGGTTAATATATTTTATTAGTTATTGCGGTGGAGTATTGCAGTTGACAGGTAGATATTGCGCATGCGTTAAGTGTTAGTTAATTTTTTTTAGGGAGTTATGGTAGTTATATATTCAGCGCAAGGCTTGCTGTGTCTGCCTATGTGTGGTGAGGTGAAAATGGAGTAAAATTTCTCAATTTTCGCCGCGTTAGTCCTTGTACTGAATATGTGACACCGATTTGTGACGCAGTTCTATGTTAGTTTATGGGAGTAAAATTAGCGGCCGACGGGTGAAATATACGCACAGTATATGTGATAACAAAACCGGACTAAATACCGCCGTCGCCGCATATGTAATCTCGCCCTAGATTGGCTCCAGCAAATTAGGCAAATGTTTGGTGGAGTTTGACTATTGAAAAATAATTGCAGTAAAAACATTTGATATTCTATAGCAACATAACAGAAATGTCTTGAAATTACTATCCCTTTAAAGGGACATGAGACCCAAAATGTTTCTTTCCTGATTCAGATTGAGAATATAATTTAAAACAACATTCCAATTTAATTCTATTATCTAATTTGCTTCATTCTTTATGTATCCTTTGTTTAAAGAAATAAAAATGCACATGAGTGAGCCAATCACACAAAGCATCTATTTGCAGTCACTAATCAGCAGCTTCTGAGCCTATTTAGAGATGCTTTCAACAAAGGATATCAAGAGAATGAAGCAAATAGATAATAGAACTAAATTGGAATGTTGTTTAAAATTGTATTCTCAATCTGAATCAGTAAAGAAAAAAATTGGGTTTCATAATCTTTACTTTTATATCCCTTTGTACATTAAAGGACTATTCTCTTTGTCACAGTGTGAGAATTAGGCACTGATAGTATTTTTTTAAGCACTTACACTGAAAACATCATAATATGATTTGTAATTTACCTCACTTTCATGTCTAGTTTTGCAATCATGTCTTTTTCTTTCAGTTTATTAAGCGAATGGCATATTTTGAAACAAACTCACCGGTTACATTTTGCAAGACTAATCAGCAAACATAAAATGCTTAAAGAATTATGAGGACAACTGCGAGAAAATTGTTTACCCAAGGAACTTGCCAAGACCGTGAGATTCATTGTGCAACAGAAAAATAAGCAACCCTTTTAATTGTGATCTTGATTAAGCTTTCATTTTCGTTTTAGGAAATTATGTTGTATGTCAAAAAGGGGTTTTATTGCTTACAATAATTTTTAAAGAAAATTAAGAAAGAATATTATTCCATGTGTCATGTAAATTCACATTTTGCGATAGATAGATAGAAAGATAGATAGTAGGGCTGGGCGATATGGACAATAATGAAAATTGTGATTTTGGACCCAAAATATTGCGATTGCGATTTAATCGCGATTTTCTTATAAATGACTATAACACCTTAATTTTTAAATAAAAAAATAATTTAAGACTACAGAATCTTAATGTATATGTTTCTGAATGTCCAATACACTCTGGGAGCATAAAAATACAAACCACATATGTGTGTGTGTGTGTGTGTGTATGTGTATATATATATACAGGCAGCCCTCAGTTTACGCCGGGGTTAGGTTCCAGAAGGAATGGTTGTAAATCGAAACCGTTGTAAATTGAAACCCAGTTTATAATGTAAGTCAATGGGAAGCGAGGGAGATAGGTTCCAGGCCCCTCTCAAAATTGTCATAAGTAACACCTAATACATTATTTTTAAAGCTTTCAAATGAAGACTTTAAATGCTAAACAGCATTATAAGCCTAATAAAATAATCACACAACACAGAATATATAATTAAACTAAGTTAAATGAACAAAAACATTTGCTATGCAGCATTATAAACATAATAAAATAATCATACAACACAGACTTCACTTGCATTTTTCTGCAAACAGTTCTTTCTATGCATTCCAATCTGGACTGATTCATAGACAGGAAGATCTTGTTCCTTTGAAATCTGCTAGATAGCTCAGGTCTGGTTAAAATGATTAATTTCAGCTTGCTTGGCTTTGCTGCAACACAAGCGGACAGCTCCACCTACTGGCTATTTTAATAAATGCACTGCTTCTGAAACGGTGTAAATTGAACAGTTGTAAAATGAGGGCCACCTGTATATATATATATATATATATATATATAGATAGATAGATAGATAGATAGATAGATAGATATAGATATATATAGATAGAGTATATATATATATATATATATATATATATATATATATATACACACACACATATATATTTTCTTATTTTTTTTCAACATTTTATCTTGACTGATAATGAGCCCTGTTCCTGTGCAGGAATCCAATACAGGCATATAGCAGTAGGGGTGGGTGGCTGCTCCTTGCAGTTAACCCAGCAGCTAGCTGGTAGAGGGGACTGCAGTTTTAGCCTTTTTTGCAGCTGTGGGGTTAACTGCATCTGCTATGTATTTGATCCATTTCTCAGAGAACAGGCGATTGTGTGGGAGGTTCCATAATGATTACATACCCTAAGTTTCAGACTGCAGATGTCCCTAGGGGAAAATATAAGTAAGTGGTTTTCCCTCCTCTTCAGTCTCCTGCATGGGCTCTTCGATAGATTGATCGGCTGCTGATGAGATCACAAACAGAAAGTGAAAGTAAAACAGCCATTTTACAAGTGTGTGCTATAAGCAACCACTAGATGGAGCTGGTTTGCAAACAAGAAATCACATACAAATCAATGCAGTACAGCCACATCTGAGGTTTGTTTTTTTTTTAGCAAAAGATCGCATACTCTCGCGGTTTTTAAATCTCAGCGATTATTTGCGGTTTTAAATCGCATATGCGATAAATAGTGCAGCCCTAATAGATAGATAGTTAGATATCCACAAAATTAAGTATAGCACACCTTATAAAAAAAAATAGATACACCTTTGGGAGTGCACCCAATTAGAACTAATAGTTACAAAAACAGAGAGTATTGACGCACATCAACTTGCAAATAAGCAAAACATTTTTAAATGCTGCAAAATGCCTACAAAAAACACCTATGCTTTTATGTTTATGTCCATATCCTGCTTAAGCCAGTCACCAACTTACAAGGTGTCCAAATTTGACTGGTCCTAACAGTACAATGCTTTGCCATTATGGACTGAATCATTCCTGCTTTACAATGACAGTCTACTTGAAAATTTTGATTGTGTAAGAAGATAGATAATCCCTTTATTACCCATTCCCCAGTTTTGCATAACCAACGCTGTTATATTAATACACTTTTTACCTCTGTGATTACTTTATATCTAAGCCTCTGCAGACTGCCCCCTTATCTCCTTAATGTGGGTTCAGTGTCCCTTTAAAATGGGGAAGGGGCAGTAGTCCTGAGTTTTTCTGAACTTAGTAATATACAACTTGCTTAATATACAACTTAGTAATATACAACTATACAACTTACTTACAAATCAGGTAAGTATGCTTTGGTCTCAGGAGCAAGGTAGGTAAAGCAATAACTCAGCCCAGAGTGATGGGCTGGGTGAGATTTTATAGTAACTCCCACACCTGAGTCCTCCAGGTGGGATTTCCTATAATTATGACATGGCCCTTTAAATCTAGGCAGTGCACGGACACGCATGCCTAGAGGGCAGCAGCAGGAAAGCTGGAGACTTGGTGTCCCGCATAAAGAAGCTATTCTCGTCATTTGCCGAGACCAGAGGGGCCGGCCAGCAAGCTCTTAGTAGGTCTCTGACAATACCACAGTACACATTCAGAGGTCATGTGGAGTCCTTACCTCGACGCATCAGAGCTGTTTTGGCAGCATGAGGGGGACCTACACAATATTAGGCAGGTGGTTATAATGTTGGGGCTGATCAGTTTGTGTGTGTATATATATATATATATATATATATATAAAAAATTGTGTGTGTGTGTATAACTTAGTGCTGCAGAATCTGTTGGCGCTCTACAAATAACCAATAATAATAATACTCCATCATATGCTTAGATCATCTTATTATTGGCTTTTCACACACAGTACATAGTGTAGCCCAATGTTTCATCCCTCTCTAGAGCCTTTTTCAAGGTAATACATCCATGCTTAACATAGCAATTAAATATAATTCTGGATTCCTAACAGCTGCTTACTTTGATACCTCATCACACGGATTGTAATAAAGTGTACAGTTCCACCGCCATCTACTGGCCATTTTCTAAATCGCATCCTTTGCTTCACCTTGGTGGAATAATCATGCTGTAAAATAAACAGAGAAATATAAGTATCAAAATAAGTTAAAAATTAAATTACAAAATAATGTTATAAAATCAGAATAAAAAAAAACCAGTTGCATAGAAATTCCTATATATTATTTAATTCCTGAAATTCCAACTAACTATAAAAAAATTGAAAATGAAAAATAAGTATTTATGCCCTTGGAGTTTAATGTGTCCAATTCCACCTCCAAAAGTAAGAGTATTTTTTTTTTACAATCACCCACCCCCTCCTTGGTAGGGGTATTTGATCTATGGGGCAGCACCAGCACTCGTCTAACACTGGACCTATGGATTGCCATCCTTTCCTTAAAGGCACATTCTGTCTTACCAATATGATACCGCCCACATGGGCACTTTATTAAATAAACTACATATTTCAATTCACAGTTAAGGGGATATATAATATTATCCTTTTTGCCAGTTCCACTGTATCTCCCAGGTTTAAGCTGCTATTTATCATATGAGTCTGCCTGTACTGCCTTTAAACCTCTCCCTTTTCAATAAGAAACAATAGGTGGTTCCTGTGTAAATAGTATCAGCTTCTCTTTTACCTGTAGGACTTTCCATGTATAGACTGCCTTCCTCAACTTCCATGTGTCTGTGGTATAGTCTGTAATAAAGAACAATCTGTCTTTTTTTTTTCTTTTAGGCTCCCTTAGTTCTAATTCTTGGATTTCCTGTTCTCCTTTCTCCAAAACCCCCCTAGATAGCCCCTTTCTTGGAATCTCAATCTGATCTCTTTAACTGCCCCATCTTTATCTTTCATTACTAATGTTAATCTCTGAGTTCTCAGCATTTGTGCCCTCTGCATAAAATGTAATAAGCGTTTTGGGTTGAAACTTTCATACCTTACCAAGGTGTTTCCATCAGTTGGGTTACAATATAATCTAGACTCTAATGATCCATTATCTTTATACAATTCCACATCTAGAAATTCTATGCTGTCTTTACTTTATTTAGCTACCAATCTTATTGCTCCCTGTATATGATCATTAAACAACTGTATTAGGCTTTCCTCACTCCCTGTCCATAAAAAGAACATATCATCTATGAAGCATTGGTAAAAAAAAAAAACTTTTATACACTTTGAATAGCGGATGCAACAAAATATGGGTCTGCTCGTGTATATGTATATAAGCATTGGACCCCATAGCTGCGCCAAGTAATTGCAGAAAGATTTTTTTTTCCAAATTTAAATAAATTCTTGTGAAGTACAAAACCAACAATAAAGCATGAAATGTATTGAAGATTATAGATTATAAACCTAGGCTTTTCTCAGTGGCGTCACTAGGGTTGATGTCACCCGGTGCGGTAAGTTATGGTGTCACCCCCCACCCCCCAGAAAGCAGACAAACACAAACACAAAAACACAGGCACACACACATACAAACACTCAGACACACACACACTTAAAAACACACTCAGATGCACACACAAACACTCGGAAACACACTCAGACACACACACCACAAAAACACTCAGACACACACACAAAAACACTCAGGCACACATACAAACACTTAGACATACACAAAAAAACACTCAGACACACAAAAACACTCAGGCACACACACAGAAACACTCAGGCACACACACACAAAAATACTCAGACACACACACAAAATCTCAGACACACACACACACACACATACAAAATATGTAAACTGCACTGCATTAATTATAAAGCTCATGCCTAGAGCTGCTCCCTGGCTCAGCAGAGCATCAAATGAAAGATAAACAGTGCACTCTAAAAATAAATCACTAAAGAAAATTCTGCTCTCTGACTCTGTTCCAAGTCTGTCAGTGCACAGCCCCGGGCCGCGTGCCTACCGCTTCTTATGGCCAAGCACCTCTGCTCTCTGCCCACCCCCAGATCCCCGTCCTCCCTCCCTCCCCTCCTACCTCTTTAGTGTGCACTTAGTGTACCGTAACCATACCGGTCTGGTGGGCATCATATGTGGCTCCTTCACTTTAGAGACAGTGTCAGACAGTTATGCGGACAGGTGCCAGGCATCCCCCTCATGATTTCCCGGTTCCCGTTTAGAGAGACAGCACAGCAGTGAGTGACTCCACTGCTCCACACATCACTGAGCAGTGAGCACAGATAGGCAGGCAGGTTTAGGCTAGCAGCGCCTCACATCACGCCACAACATTCATAGTGAAATTGTCAGGGGAGGAGTAAAGTACAAACAAGCAAAAGCAGCCGGGAAAACTATTTGTGGAAATTGCAGCGCTGGCTCAAGGGGCAAAAATATTAAGTGTGTCTACATTTTCCCCAGTCCCACTAATGTTCACAAATGTTGGCCCCTCTAATAAAAAAATCTATGCATTTTTTTTTGGTGGTGTCACCCCTTGGAGGGTGTCACCCAGGTGCGGCCCGCACCCCCCACACCCCCTAGTGACGCCACTGGCTTTTCTTTTAAAATAAAAATAAAATATTAATACATTTTCTTGAGTTAAATACTGGTGCAGACCCTTAATAAATATACATATTAATACCAAGAAGAACAGTGATGATCTAACTTTTATTTTGGTATTACTACGAAAGAAAGGGATTTCAACACTCTTTTTCTATTTTTCAATCAGATTTAATATCAATTAATTTTAGGTGCACAAATATTGTTGTTACACAAGGTAGCACCACATAGCATATGCAATCATACACAGGATATATATAAAAATATGCAGTAGAAATTGAGTATATAAAAAAGAAATGGTGATATACAAAGATTTTTTTCTTAGAGTCCATTCCAAAGGAGGTGTGCACTTGCACAATATTATAAACAGTCTTTGAAAAAAAGAGAAAGGAACACTTATTCTCTTTTTTTGCGATGTCTATATCCTTTATGTCCACCATGCAGCTCCCTTCCAAAACACTGGTGTGATCTCCTGTGAAAAGGCAACATGATAAAAGGAATTTGTAGATACAGAAGTGGTGGAGCGCAAAAAAGGGGGCACAGAACAATCTAGGTGCAGTTTATAAAAGTTCCACTTTATTATAACATAAGTAAAAAGATATACAGTTACAAGATACACCCTCAAACATGTGAGGTATGTTACAGCATGAACAGTGTAAATGTCCACAGTGTGAGTATAATGTAAATCCACAGACTGCACTGTGATAAAGCTCCAGATATCCCTTTTTAGATCTGTGAACGTGCACAGTTTATATCGCCCACTAAAAATGTATGGGGTTTGGATGGTGTTTATATAAAATACGCTGATTATAGGGCAATCCCCCAACACATAAATACTTAGGGCCGTATCACAAAGGGATAATAGTTTAAAACAATGGAGGGGGTGTCACTGAGGAAGCGGTGGTGCTGTATATTAAGCCGGCTTCAGAACTACCGCTGCACACAGCTCACCTACTTCCTCCGGTATGTAAAATGGGCGTGGCCTAACATGTTTCGCTGAGCTCCTCCCAGCTTAGTCACAAATATTGTGAATACACAAACCATCTAAAAACAGAATAAAATAGAAAAAGGAAACCGGTATCCTTTAATCAAAAACTTTCCTACCATGCCTAAACTGCTAGCATCTCATATATTGTATCTTTAAATTCTTAACTTCAGTATAGATTTTATACTTGTTAACAAATAGCTTAAATGTTCATGCATGAATTTCAACACTGCAGTGTAAGTTAGTCCAGCAGCCAAGCAAGAAAGATTAGTAGGCGCAGATATTAAAACAAAAAGCAGTCTTCTTTCAGACAGAAGTAAACACACTTTAAACGGAAACCAGTACCACCTAGTTCCCAATCATGGTACCATACCTCCCAACATTTCAAAATTCGAAAGAGGGACACCCCCCCCACCCCACCCCACCCCCCGTGGGAAAATTTTTTGAAATGTGGTGGGCGGGGCTTAAAAAAATCATAAGACCAAAGTAATATAAATAAAATTCTTAATAAAGTCATATATTTTAATACACTTAGGCAGCAAATCAAACACAAGCTCAAACCACTGGTATGGCTATGTGAGCTATGTATTTAATTAGCCTTTGCAAAGACATTGCTAAATATTTTTATCTTAATTGGACATTTAATAATAAATTCTTTAAAACTGCTCTCTGCATTCCCCAATAATATTCTAGATTCTGGCCTTTAAAGTAATCAAAAATGCACAGTAGCACACTACATAGCATACACTTACACATGCAGATACACACACACTACATAGAATACACTTATACATGTAGATACACACACACTACATAGCATACACATGAAGATACACACACACTACACAGCATACACTTTTACATGCAGATACACACACACTACATAGCATACACTTATACATGCAGATACACACACACTACATAGCATACACTTACACATGCAGATACACACACACTACATAGCATACACTTATACATGCAGATACACACACACACACACACACACTACATAGCATACACTTATACAGGCAGATACACAGACACTACATAGTATACACTTATACAAGCAGACACACACACACATTACATAGCATACACTTATACATGCAGCATACACTTATACATGCAGATACACAGACACTACATATTATACACTTATATATGCAGACACACACACACTACATAGCATACACTTATAAATGCAGATACACACTTACACATGCAGATACACATACACACACTACATAGCTTACATTTATACATGCAGACACACATACTACATAGCATAAACTTATACATACAGATACACACACACAGTTATGGATACAGATAGACACACACACTACATCATATATGGGTTTCTGTAATTCATTGTATGGGGTCCTGGGGTTGGCAAGTACATTAGCTGGCAGTCTGCGGCTGCCACTGTTCATTACCCTGGTATTAGCACTGCTCATTGTATAAAACTGAAGGCATGCTAGTATTATTATCACCAGGGGTTAGACATCATCACTACCAGAGGTAGGTTAGAGAGGTCACCATTACCAGTGTATACAGCCTTCTTACTCCTGCTTAACCCACACCCCATTCCTTTACTACAGGGAATATAACAGGTATCTAACCATGTGAGAGCAAAGCCAGCTGCTTCTGAGTATGGGCCCAATAGAATTAAAAAAAATTGTTATTTTTTTATTTTTTAATGCCTGGGGCAAATCGGGACAGATGGCTAGCAACCCGGGACAGGGGGACAGACCCCGAAAATCGGGACTGTCCCGCGAAAATCGTGACAGTTGGGGGGTATGTGGTACTAAGAGTATAGTAGACATGTGCAATTTGTTTCGTTCCAAATCAAAATTCGGATGAAAATCGGGTGATTCAGAGATTTGGATGTATCTGGATCTCCGAATCACCCTAGTAACGAAACTAAACTAATCCGAATCAATTTGTAACGAAAAATCAGAATTCGTTTGGATTAATTAGTTTTATTTAAATGGCCATAGCGCGATAGTCTGACTCTTTGGACTAATCCTAATTCCTTTGCCGTTCCATATTTATTATAAAAAAAAAAAAAATTAATAGAGATATATTACAATTAAATATAGTGAGATAGAACAGTGAAATTATTCTTTTTGTGTTGGTTGGAACCACCCGAATCAACGCAACATATCATAATGAATGAAGATACCGAACTCCCGAATTTCAGAATGCATCTGAAACGAATGACCGCTATAACCAGAGGCGTAACTAGAAACCACAGGGCTCAGGTGCAAGAATCTAAGAAGGGCCCCCCACCCCCCAAAAAAAGTGAATTTGATACGTATCTTTTTTTTTTTTTTTTTTTACTTTTAACACCGAAAAAAAATGTGAATCAGATTACATGTCTGCAAAAGGAGGAACCCTGTGCCCACAGTCTGTGAGATGATCTGACCCCCTATTACTGTTTATAGTGACACTGTTTAACCCACCAGTACTGTATATAGTGAGTCAGTGACACAGTCTGTAATCTGCCGGTGAGATTGCTGGCCTGACCCTACCCGCCCCAGTACTTTATAAAGTGACCACAGTAGTCTGTGACATAGTCAAGCCCCCCTGTACCGTATATAGTGGTACTGTATAGTGACACTGTTTACCCCATCCCCCCATGCTGTAGTAACAAGGTCTGTAATTTGCTGGTTCCACAAACATACACACACACATACATACATACACACACAGTCACATACATACACACACACACACACACATAAACACCAATGGGTAAAACAAAAAGACTAACCCCTGTAGTCAGAGACACTAATGAAGCATCATGTCATACTCACATGATATCAGTGCAGGTAGTGGCAGGTCAACGTTTTTTTAAGCTGGGCCACCACCCTTGGGGGCCCAGTTGCAATTGAGACCTCTGCACCCCCTGTAGTTTCGCCCATGGCTATAACAAATCAATCCGAATGCATCCAAAACAAATGAATGATATAACGAATAGATCAGAATGCATCCCGAAACAAAATTAAAAAATACAGAATCAATACAAACCTAAATGAAATTTTCTGGCATGCACATGTCTAAAATGTAGCACTAGCTTTGTATGGTTTTATGATCCCTTTTTGATCCCCAAGATGTAGGAATTTCTCACAGATATATGCGAAAGAGGTAAGTATAATACATATAGTTTTCACTGTTACCTTTACTTTGCCTCCGCTTCTTTCCTTGCAACTCCAAAATACCTGGGGTCCTTTATCCTTTCATCTAAACGCTTTGTAGGAAGGGAAAATTACTGTGGTGTTACTCGCACTCTAGGTCCAGTAAAACTCTATCCCCCTTTTTTTTCTTCAAGTAGGATATATTGCATTGACCTTGTGTTTAAGATATTTTTATATGTATATATATATATATATATATATATATATATATATATATATATATAATATATATTTTTATTACCATTTATGCACATATATATTTTCTTTCCTAAGATATGGTGAGTCCACGGAGTCCTCCTATCTTAGGAAAGAAAATATATACTGTATGTGCATAAATGGTAATAAAAATATATATTATATATATATATTTATATATATATATATAAAATATCTTAAACACAAGGTCAATGCAATATATCCTACTTGAAGAAAAAAAAGGGGGGACGTTTTGTAGGAAGGGAAAATGGCCACGGTGTTACTCGCACTCTAGGTCCAGTAAAACTCTTTCCTCCTTTTTTTTTTTCTTCAAGTAGGTTATATTGAATTGACCTTGTGTTTAAGATATTTTATATATATATATATATATATATATATATATATATTTTTATTACCATTTATGCACATATATATTTTCTTTCCTAAGATATGGTGAGTCCACGGAGTCCTCAATTACTGTTGGGAATATCACTACTAGAGTCAGTGCCCTGCGGTTCCTCTCAATCTCCTGGAGGAGTATATTTGCGTGCAGAAATTGCAGTCCAGGTATCCTCGGCGGTATCTGAGGCATTAGCTGCCATTCCCCAGCTTCAGGGGCGAAGCAAGAGGAAAATTAGAGAATCAGATAGTAAGGTTTCTGATCCAGTCCAGGCTAACCACGTTGCTGTTTCTCATAAGTCTGAAGAGGAAGATACCTTGGTAGCTTCTGAGGGTGAAATCTCAGATTCGGATAGTATAATTCCTTCTGATGCTGAGGTTGTTTCTTTCAGATTTAAGCTTGAACACCTCCGTGTTTTGTTAAAGGAGGTTTTGGCTACCTTGGATGCCTCTGACACGCCTGTCATTGTTAACCCTAAAAAATCTAGCAAATTAGATAGATATTTTGATGTTCCCTCCTCTGTGGAGGTGATTCCTGTGCCAGACCATGCTACTGAGATCATTGCTTGGGAATGGGAGAGACCTGGAATTCCTTTTTCACCATCTCCAGTGTTCAGAAAGATGTTCCTGGTGGCTGACTCCATTAAAGAGTCTTGGCAGACGGTGCCCAAATTGGAAGGGGCGATTTCTACCCTGGCTAAGAGAACTACTATTACCATTGAGTATAGTTGCTCATTCAAGGATCCTATGGATAAGAAGCTGGAGGCTTACTTAAAAAAGATTTATATTCATCAGGGTCTCCAATGGCAACCATCGGTGTGTATTGCTACCGTGGCAAGTGTGGCGGCCTATTGGTTTGATGCCTTGTCTTAGTCTCTTCAAGCAGAGACTCTTTTGGAGGAACTTCAAGATAGGATCAAGGCTCTTAAGTTAGCCAATTCCTTTATTACTGATGCTTCTTTGCAGATCATCAAGTTGGGAGCCAAAATATCTGGATTTGCTATCTTGGCACGCAGAGCGTTATGGCTAAAGTCATGGTCAGAGGATGTTTCCTCTAAGTCTAAACTTTTGGCAATTCCTTACAAGGGTAAAACCTTGTTTGGGCCGGGTTTGGCAGAAATTATTTCTGATATCACTGGCGGTAAGGGATCTTTTCTGCCACAACACAAGAAGAATAGACCGAAAGGAAATCAGAGTAATTTTCGTTCCTTTCGTAACTTCAGAGGTAAATCTTCCCCCTCCTCTGCCAAGCAGGAACAGTCCAAGCCTTCTTGGAAGCCCAGTCAGTCTTGGCACAACGGGAAGCAATCCAAGAAGCCTGCAGCTGAGTCCAAGTCAGCATGAAGGGTTGACCCCCAATCAGGGACCGGATCAAGTAGGGGGCAGACTCTCTGTTTTCCCAGGCATGGGTATGGGATGTTCCAGATTCGTGGGCTGTGGACATAGTATCCCAGGGTTACAAATTAGAATTCAAGACCGTTCCTCCCATAGGCAGGTTTCACCTCTCAAGATTATCTTCAGACCAAAAAAAAAGATGGGTTCTTGAAATGTGTGAAAAGTTCTTTTCCAATCTGTTCGTGGTTCCCAAAAAGGAGGGAACTTTCAGAACTATTCTAGATCTGAAGTGTCTAAACAAATTTCTCAGAGTGTCGTCCTTCAAGATGGAGACTATCCGTTCCAATCTTCTTTTAATGCAAGAGGGTCAGTTCATGACGACCATAGACTTGAAGGATGCGTATCTCCATGTTCCCATTCACAGGGATCATCACAGATTCCTAAATTTTTACTTTTTGGATAGACACTTTCAGTTTGTGGCTCTTCCTTTTGGCCTTGCCACAGCTCACAGAATTTTCTCAAAGGTTCTGGGGGCCCTTTTAGCAGTGATTCGGTCTCAGGGAATTGCTGTGGTGCCTTATCTGGAGGACATTCTGGTACAGGCGCCATCTTTTCTACTTTCAAAATCTCACACAGAGATCTTGTCTTTTCTTTGTGTTCACAGATGGAAGGTGAATTTGGGAAAGAGTTCCCTTGTTCCGGCCACAAGGGTGGTATTTCTTGGAACAATTATAGATTCCATTTCAATTAAGATATTCCTGATGGAAGTTAGAAAAGCAAAGATTCTTTCCTCTTGCCTATGTCTACAGTCTGCTGTACAACCATCAGTGGCCCAATGTATGGAAGTTATTGGTCTGATGGTAGCTTCCATGGACATAGTTCCTTTTGCTTGATTCCATCTGAGGGCTCTGCAACTATGCATGCTCAGTAAATGGAACAGGGACTATGCAGATCTGTCTCAGAAAATGGTTCTAGGTCAGAAGACAAGAGACTCTCTTCCGTGGTGTCTGTCTCAAGAACATCTGTCTCAGGGGACATGCTTTCGGAGACCTTCATGGGTGATTGTGACAAAAAACAGCAAGGAGTGACAGCATAATACTTTTATTATAAAGACAAGCAGGGTAATAACAGCGATGTTTTGGGACCTCTGTCCCTTTCTCAAGCTGATATATACAATGAATCCCATCACCTTATATAACTGTATACCACAAGGTGGCGCTAAAAACATACAAATACTCACACAATTAACCTTTTACATACTGAGTTAATCGCTCTAGCTACTATGTATTATAATTACTTTTTTCTAAATCTATTTAGGGAAATGTATCACTTATAATAAAGTTAAATGTCTATTATAGAAAAATATCTATTATAGAAAAATTACAGAGACATATTACTTAAATATTACCTAAAAAAGTTTTACCTAAAAATTACCTAAAGATTACAATAACTATTTGTGTTTCACTTAAAGAAATACTGATAGGTCCCAGTCTTTGTTCATGCCATTGGGATACATGGTACCCAATTCATGAATCCAGAATGCCTCTCTTTGCTTTAATATTTTTTCTCTATCACCTCCTCTACGTAATTTGGGAACATGATCAATGATTTGAAAGCGGAGCTGATTAATAGCATGATTTTTATCCAAAAAATGTTCAGCGACTGGAGCTTTAAGATTTTTTATTCTTATAGAGCTTTTATGCTGTATGATCCTGTCACGTACAGACCTAGTTGTCTCTCCTACATAGCTCCGCCCACAGGGGCATTTAATTAGATAAATAGCATAATTAGTGTTGCAAGTGTAGTAACCTTTGATGTAATATTTTTTACCGTTGCTGGAATGATAAAACACTGAACCTCTAATTAAATTGCCACAGCATGAGCAGTTAAGACAGGCATGAGAGCCTGAATTACTAGTAGTGATGTAGCTTTGTGTTATAGATTTTTTAGGGCCTACATCTGCTTTAATCAAATGATCATGGAGATTTTTACTTCGTCTATATGCTGGCATAAGCAAACTTTGGAATTCTAGAATGTTAGGTTACATTGTGAAAGTATATTCCAATGTTTTTTTTATTATCCTTTGTATTGCTGGACTGAGACTGTTATATTCAGAGACAAAGGCTAACCGGTTGTCCTTTTCAACCCTATTTTTCCTATTCATAGTCTGCAATAGACTTTCTCTAGGGGTTACTAATACAGATGCTATTTCTTTATGAATTAAAGGTAACGGATAGCCTCTCTCAATTAATCTTTGACCCATATCCTTTAACCTATAATGTACTATAAAAAGGAGGAGAGATGAGGGAAAATGGGGTTTGTCAAATAAGAATTATAGGATTAAATTATTATTGCTTAAATTAGCTGGCCCTTTAATTCTAGAGTTAAGGCAGTGATATACATATGTATGTATAATTGATGCAAAGAAGTTTGCAAAACGAAAGAAAAAGACTGCTTATCTCTAAGTGATTATATCACCAAATCCCACAGATATAAGGAATCAAATATATGTAATAAAATTGTCTCAAAAAACAACATTCAAACTCAGAAAAACTTTATTGGAGACAAAAAGTTTAGTCCAACTGGACTCGTACACACGCGCACACACACACACTGGTTAAAATTAGCTCAAACTCACAGACTTGTTGTTTGCAAGTTGCCTGATATGCAATCGAAAAGGTTTAAATATAATAAATTGACTGCAATCTTACAACGGAGTAAAAGTATCCCTCATATGTGATTATATACTAAGGCCTAGATTTAGAGTTCGGCGGTAAAAGGGCTGTTAACGCTCCGCTGGCTTTTTTCTGGCCGCACCATAAATTTAACTCTGGTATCGAGAGTTAAAACAAATGCTGCGTTAGGCTCCAAAAAAGGAGCGTAGGGCATTTTTACCGCAAATGCAACTCTCGATACCAGAGTTGCTTACGGACGCGGCCGGCATCAAAAACGTGCTCGTGCACGATTCCCCCATAGGAAACAATGGGACTGTTTGAGCTGAAAAAAAACCTAACACCTGCAAAAAAGCAGCGTTCAGCTCCTAACGCAGCCCCATTGTTTCCTATGGGAAAACACTTCCTACGTCTGCACCTAACACTCTAACATGTACCCCGAGTCTAAACACCCCTAACCTTACACTTATTAACCCCTAATCTGCCGCCCCCGCTATCGCTGACCCCTGCATTACACTTTTAACCCCTAATCTGCCGCTCCGTAAACCGCCGCAACCTACGTTATCCCTATGTACCCCTAATCTGCTGCCCTAACATCGCCGACCCCTATGTTATATTTATTAACCCCTAATCTGCCCCCCACAACGTCGCCGACACCTACCTACACTTATTAACCCCTAATCTGCCGAGCGGACCTGAGCGCTACTATAATAAAGTTATTAACCCCTAATCCGCCTCACTAACCCTATCATAAATGGTATTAACCCCTAATCTGCCCTCCCTAACATCGCCGACACCTACCTTCAATTATTAACCCCTAATCTTCCGATCGGAGCTCACCGCTATTCTAATAAATGTATTAACCCCTAAAGCTAAGTCTAACCCTAACACTAACACCCCCCTAACTTAAATATAATTTACATATAACGAAATAAATTAACTCTTATTAAATAAATTAATCCTATTTAAAGCTAAATACTTACCTGTAAAATAAATCCTAATATAGCTACAATATAAATTATAATTATATTATAGCTATTTTAGGATTAATATTTATTTTACAGGCAACTTGGTATTTATTTTAACTAGGTACAATAGCTATTAAATAGTTAAGAACTATTTAATAGTTACCTAGTTAAAATAATTACAAATTTACCTGTAAAATAAATCCTAACCTAAGATATAATTAAACCTAACACTACCCTATCAATAAAATAATTAAATAAACTACCTACAATTACCTACAATTAACCTAACACTACACTATCAATAAATTCAATAAACACAATTGCTACAAATAAATACAATTAAATAAACTAGCTAAAGTACAAAAAATAAAAAAGAACTAAGTTACAGAAAATAAAAAAATATTTACAAACATAAGAAAAATATTACAACAATTTTAAACTAATTACACCTACTCTAAGCCCCCTAATAAAATAACAAAGCCCCCCAAAATAAAAAATTCCCTACCCTATTCTAAATTAAAAAAGTTACAAGCTCTTTTACCTTACCAGCCCTGAACAGGGCCCTTTGCGGGGCATGCCCCAAGAAGTTCAGCTCTTTTGCCTGTAAAAAAAAACATACAATACCCCCCCCCCAACATTACAACCCACCACCCACATACCCCTAATCTAACCCAAACCCCCCTTAAATAAACCTAACACTAATCCCCTGAAGATCTTCCTACCTTGTCTTCACCATCCAGGTATCACCGATCGGTCCTGGCTCCGATATCTTCATCCAACCCAAGCGGGGGCTAGACATCCACTGAAGAAGTCCAGAAGAGGGTCCAAAGTCTTCCTCCTATCCGGCAAGAAGAGGACATCCGGACCGGCAAACATCTTCTCCAAGCGGCATCTTCGATCTTCTTCCATCCGGTGCGGAGCGGGTCCATCTTGAAGCAGGCGACGCGGATCCATCCTCTTCTTCCGATGTCTCCCGACGAATGACGGTTCCTTTAAGGGACGTCATCCAAGATGGCGTCCCTCGAATTCCGATTGGCTGATAGGATTCTATCAGCCAATCGGAATTAAGGTAGGAATTTTCTGATTGGCTGATGGAATCAGCCAATCAGAATCTAGTTCAATCCGATTGGCCGATCCAATCAGCCAATCAGATTGAGCTCGCATTCTATTGGCTGATCGGAACAGCCAATAGAATGCGAGCTCAATCTGATTGGCTGATTGGATCAGCCAATCGGATTGAACTAGATTCTGATTGGCTGATTCCATCAGCCAATCAGAAAATTTGCCAGCATAACGTTGATTAACGTTATGAGAACAAACACACAACTGAGCTAGAAAAGTCTCTACTATATCGGAGACTGTATTAACGTTATCCTGAACTAAATATGATTGATCAAGTATTGGAAAATATCATCGATCTGAATGAGCGAACATCTAAAAGCAGTGAGGTACTATGACCTCGTGAACAGTGCCCCTGACGCGCGTTTCACATAACGCTTCTTCAGAGGGGAACAATCTACATCTTTCATCAAAGACACTAGTGACTTCCTTTTGAAATTGGATACTTTAAATTTCTCATCAAGTAAGTTTATTCTTTTTAGTCTAGATGTAGAAAGTCTTTATACTTCTATTACCCACGCTAGTGGTTTAGGTGCTATAGAGTCAGTGCTCGCCAATGATGTTAATTTAAACAGGCAAAAAGTTGATTTTTTGTTGCAATTACTAGATATGGTATTGAATTGTAACTATTTTCATTCTGAAGATAGTTATTATCTGCAAATCCAAGGAACGGCTATGGGTTCCAACGTCGCCCCTAATTACGCCAATATTTTTATGAACACATTTGAAGAGAAATTTGTTTTCTGTAATAAATGGTTTACTCTATGTGGCGCCACCTGGTGGCGTTACATAGATGATATTTTTGGTGTGTGGCTGGGCGACGTTGGAACCCTATTAGCATTTGTTCAAGATTTGAATGCTGCTACAAGCCATATAAAGTTTAAATTAACATGGAATGAAGAAACAATAGAATTTTTGGATACTAAGGTAATCAAAGATGGATGTACTTTGAAAACTGATATATTCAGGAAGAGTACTGATCGCAACAGTTTGTTGCGTTATGATAGCGCTCATTCTCCATCTTTGATTGATTGTCTTCCAAAGAGCCAGTTGTTAAGGGTCAGACGAATTGTTTCAGATTCCAATATAGTACATGATAGGTTAAAGGATAAGGGTCAAAGATTAATTGAGAGAGGCTATCCGTTACTTTTAATTCATAAAGAAATAGCATCTGTATTAGCAACCCCTAGAGAAAGTCTATTGCGGACTATGAATTGGAAAAATAGGGTTGAAAAGGACAACCGGTTAGCCTTTGTCTCTGAATATAACAGTCTCAATCCAGCAATAAAAAGGATAATAAAAACCATTGGAGTATACTTTCACAATGTAACCCTAACATTCTAGAATTCCAAAGTTTGCCTATGCCAGCATATAGACGAAGTAAAAATCTCCATGATCATTTGATTAAAGCAGAAGTAGGCCCTAAAAAATCTATAACACAAAGCTACATCACTACTAGTAATTCAGGCTCTCATGCCTGTCTTAACTGCTCATGCTGTGGCAATTTAATTAGAGGTTCAGTGTTTTATCATTCCAGCAACGGTAAAAAATATTACATCAAAGGTTACTACACTTGCAACACTAATTATGCTATTTATCTAATTAAATGCTCCTATGGGCGGAGCTATGTAGGAGAGACAACTAGGTCTGTACGTGACAGGATCATAGAGCATAAACGCTCTATAAGAATAAAAAATCTTAAAGCTTCAGTCGCTGAACATTTTTTGGATAAAAATCATGCTATTAATCAGCTCCGCTTTCAAATCATTGATCATGTTCCCAAATTACGTAGAGGAGGTGATAGAGAAAAAATATTAAAGCAAAGAGAGGCATTCTGGATTCATGAATTGGGTACCATGTATCCCAATGGCATGAACAAAGACTGGGACCTATCAGTATTTCTTTAAGTGAAACACAAATAGTTATTGTAATCTTTAGGTAATTTTTAGGTAAAACTTTTTTAGGTAATATTTAAGTAATATGTCTCTGTAATTTTTCTATAATATTTTTCTATAATAGACATTTAACTTTATTATAAGGGATGCATTTCCCTAAATAGATTTAGAAAAAAGTAATTATAATACATAGTAGCTAGAGCGATTAACTCAGTATGTAAAAGGTTAATTGTGTGAGTATTTGTATGTTTTTAGCGCCACCTTGTGGTATACAGTTATATAAGGTGATGGGATTAATTGTATATATCAGCTTGAGAAAGGGACAGAGGTACAGAAACATCGCTGTTATTACCCTGCTTGTCTTTATAATAAAAGTATTATGCTGTCACTCCTTGCTGTTTTTTTAATCGTTTTTGTGACCTTGGAAGTTGGTCACTGTGACTTGCATAATCCATCTGAGTGCTGGACTTTACCTCTGTTTTACTGGGTGATTGTGACCACAGACGCCAGCCTGGTGGGCTGGGGAGCAGTCTGGGACTCGTTGAAGGTGCAGGGACTTTGGTCTCAGTAGGAATCTGCTCTTCCCATCAACATATTGGAGTTGAGAGCAATCTTCAATGCCTTGTTGGCTTGGCCTCAGCTGGCATTAGCCAGGTTTATCAGGTTCCAGTCAGACAACATAACCTCTGTGGCTTACATCAACCACCAGGGAGGAACTTGGAGTTTCTTAGCCATGAAGGAGGTGGCTCGGATAATTCAGTGGGCGGAAGCTCACAATTGCTGTGTATCTGACATCCACATTCCAGGAGTGGACAACTGGGAAGCGGATTTCCTGAGCAGACAGACTTTTAATCCTGGGGAGTGGGAACTCTATCCGGAGGTATTCTCCAGATTAACCATCAAATGGGGGGTACCGGAATTGGATCTGATGGCGTCCCGACAGAACGCCAAGCTTCCTAAGTATGGTTCAAGGTCAAGGGATCCTCAGGCCTTTCTGATAGATGCTCTGGCAGTTCCTTGGAATTTCAAGTTGGCATACCTATTTCCTCTGTTTGCTCTCCTTCCATGAGTCATTGCTCGTATCAAGCAGGAGAGAGTGTCTGTAATTCTAATAGCTCCTGCGTGGCCTCACAGGATCTGATATGCAGACCTAGTGGAAATGTCATAAATTAAAAGAGAGAAGCGCTCAAACTGGGAACGAATAATAGCTTGCTCTATGGCTAGTTACCACCCAAGAAGCAGCCTCTTTTTGCTCAACATGTGCCTTTCACAGAGAAGAACTTTCCTTAAGCATATCAGTCTGATCGTGACTTTACAGTACAGTACAGCCCCAAAATACCAGGTCCTCTCTGCATACTTTTTCCAAATTTTATAACTTTGATACTTTTGTCTCCGCTGAGGCGTCCTTTGGGAGAAAGGTTCTGCAAGCTGTGGGGCCTTCTATTTAGGTATTCCTGTCTTGGCCCTTCCTAGTCCTCTGTGTCCTTTGGCTTGGGTATTGGTTCCCAACAATAATTGAGGACTCCAAGGACTCACCATATCTTAGAAAAGAAAACAAAATTTATGCTTAACTGATAAATTTATTTATTTCCGGATATGTCCACGGCCCACCCTGTATTTAAGACAGTTTTTTTTACTAAATCTCAGGCACCTCTACACCTTGTGTTTCTTCTTTTCTCCATTTTCTTCCGGTCTAATGACTGGCGATTGTGGGAAGGGGAGGGATACTTAACAGCTTTGCTGTAGGTGCTCTTTGCCTCCTCCTGCTGGCCAGGAGTGATATTTCCAACAGTAATTGAGGACTCCATGGACACACCATATCCGGAAATAAATACATTTATCAGGTAAGCATAAAGTTTTGTTTTTTAGAAGTAATGGAAGGAATATATTATCATGTACATATGTGTTCGCATTAGTTCAGGATATGTCTTGTTTTTCTAAATAACTTTGATTTTCCATATATCTCATACAAAGCTAATATTACACACACAAAAAAGTAAAATTACAAAAAAAAATAAACAAAGCTATCCAAAATAAAATTTTTAAACCTAAACTAATACCCCTATAAAAATACCCCCCTCAATAAAAACACCTCCTAATCTATCAATAAGATACCAATAGCCCTTAAAAGGGCCTTTTGTAGGGCATTGCCCTAAAAAAATCATCTCTTTTACATGTAAAAATTACAAAGTACCCCCCCCCCCAAAAAAAAACCTTAGTCTTAGTCCTGATAAATCCTAAGCTACCCATTGCCCCTAAAGGGCAATCGGCTCTTTTACAGCCAAAAAAACCCTAATCTAAAAAAAACACCCCCCCCCCCCAAAAAAAAAAAGCCTAAGACTAGGCCCCAAATAGGTACTCACCGTTCCTGAAGTCCGGCGGTGAAGGTCTTCTTCCAGAGAGCTCCATCATCTTCTATCTTCATCCGGAGCAAAGGCGGCGTGAAGCGGTCTGCCCCGATGCATGGATCCAGAGCGACGGATTGCATGAAGAGGAGCCTCCACACCGCTGAAGACTGCCGCTGAGGACCGTCGCTGAGGATCCGTGAATTGGGGAAGCCAGTTCCGCATCCCTGCTCTGCGCCACCTTCACTCCGGATGAAGATAGAAGATGATGGAGCCACCTGGAAGAAGACCTTCTCCGCCGGACTTCAGGAACAGTGAGTACCTATTTGGGGGTTAGACTTTTTTTTTTATTTTTTTTTATTTTTAAGATTAGGGATTTAATGGGCTTTTTAAAGAGCTGAATACCGTTTTCAAGGGCAGTAAAAGAGCTGAATCCCCTTTTAAGGGCAATGCACATACAAATGCCCCTTTAGGGGCAATGGGTAGTTTAGGTTTTTTTAGTGTTAGGTTTTTTATTTTGTGGGGTTTGGTGGGTGGGAGGTTACTGTTAGGGGGGACTTTTTATTTTCATGGGAATTTTTTTCTGTAATTTTAGACTTTTTTATTTTTTATAATTTTAGATTAACTTTTTGTAATTTAATGTTATTTTTTTTAAATGAATGTTAGGATTTTTTATTTTAATTGTAACTTAGTTTATGTAACTGGGGTTAATTTAGGGGGTGTTAGGTTAGGGGGCTTAGTAATTAAATAAGTTATTTGCTTTGTTGGGGGTTGGATGTTTAGGAGTTAATAGGTTAATTAGGTTTATTGCGATGTGGGGGTATGGCAGTTTAGGGGTTAATAGGTTAATTAGGTTTATTGTGATGTGGGGGGTTGGCGGTTTAGGGGTTAATGGGTTAATTAGGTTTATTGCGATGTGGAGGGCTGGCGGTTTAGGGGTTTATAGTATAATTAGGTAGTTGGCATTGTAGGGTTTGGCGGTTTAGAGATTAATATTGTAATTTATTTAGTTGGCGTTGTGGGGTTTTGGTGGTTTAAGGGTTAGGTTTTTTGTTAATATTTTGTGCGGGCGGTTATTTTTTTTTCTTCTCTTAATACTTCGCGTGGGTGGTTATTTTTTTTTTTAATACTTCGTGCGGGCAGTTAGTTTTATTTTTTTTCATACTTCGTGCGAACAGTACGTTTTTGTTTTCTTAACGCTGCTTCGTTTGCATACGATGCATCCAGGTGGATTCTTTTGGCTGCGCACACAGCCAACATTCTTTTGGCTGCCTCGTGCAGCCAAAATTCCTTTGAGGATGCGTGCGCAACTGGCGACACCAATGGACACGTTACAAACGCGATTATTGTATAGATACTACACATATTTCTTATATGTGTATCTGATTTGAAATAACACTTCCAGATCAATAGAATAAAATGGTAGTAAAAGAGGGAATAAATGAGGACATATCACTTTAAATCCCTAGAAAAATATGATTGGGTGGCAAGTAAATTGGAATGCTATAAAAAGGCTTAACAGGAAATTAAAGTATCATCTTGATAAATGGCATTTTGAAGGCTGAAACGCATAGATGATTGGTGCTACACATTTGGATTACAGGTTTCTTTTCAATAGAGCGCTCTGTTACTCCAAAAAGGCTCACAAACTTCCATTTTAATAAAAGTAACAAACAGAAAGAATCCAGTGAGCTCCGGTAAGAGGAACAGTGACAATTTTATTAAAAAATTAGAAAAACACACTTAAAAAGAACGTGGGGGTTTAAAACTGAAAAATGAGATAGCAAAAATCCATGACCATCAGCTGCCAGTCGGTCTGTTACTCCAAAAAGGCTCACAAACTTCCATTTTAACATTGTGTGAATTTTGCACCCTATTGGTCCCTACATACCACGTGACCGCGCAATGCGGAAGTACGACCACGCTTCACCAAGAGAGAACAGAGACGCTACAGAACACCCATATTAGGACATCAGGATGCCAAAGAGGTACATCCGTTAGACATCCTGGATCACAAGGTGACCAGCGGGAAAGTCCGGAGTAAAATAAGGGGTTCTTTGCAGTCCATCTCTGGTAACGTATAACATTTAGATTGGGGACGTTTTCTTAGCCAAACAGAGGATTTAAGCCATAATCCACTGCTACCTGCATCCTTTTATTCAGTTCTATCCTTGTTTTACAAAACAGTGAACTTTTACAGTGACTTTGTCTGGGATTTTATCCTTATTTTGTTTGTTTGACTGTATGTATTTTGTGTTTTAATGTTACCACCGGTGGTTATATTTCGTATATATATTTTTTAAAAAACTATTTATATATATATATATATATATATATATATATATATATATATATATATATATATATATGTATGTATATACAGATTTTGTGATATTTTATTTTAATTTCACACCATTTTAATATTGTAGATATTTTAGATACATTGCGTCTAGCGCAGCATCTTTGTGTTCTTTACTATTTCTGTATTTTTGGATTGCCATCAAAGGGGTTTTCATAATTGGATGCTTGCTGGTATTAGAGTAGAGAATGGAGTAAGAATTTTGTATTTCCAGTAAAACTCTTGCCTTGTGTTATTGGGCTTCATCAGGGCTGCCTGTGATTGGAGCCTCAATCCTTTTTATTGTCCATGCTCCTCCTCTTACCAAGATCTTATTAACTTAAGGTGGTTTAGTACTTTCTTCCTTCTTATTAAAATACCTAAGGTGGATTACATACTATTATACATAATTATATATATATATATATATCCATCCTAAAAGGACAACACAATCTCACAGTTTGTGAAGTGCCACGGTGCACTGCAAAATATTTCCAAACTCAGTCCAAAAGCACAGGCACTCAATGGTCTTAAATAAAAAATCTAATTTATTAAGTCAAAGTTAAAACGACATAACGTTTCGGCACATTGCTGTGCCTTTGTCAAATATCAGAATATGGTAATCTCACAAGAAAACCTAAAAGCAATGACAAACATGCAACAGCTCAAACCTTTTATAGCCATTACATAGCAATAGTGTACCGCCATCCAACACTCACATGTGAGTGATGTCATCGACAGCCGTCGATGCTCATGGCGTCTTGACATACGTGACCATGTAACCATAGCAACGCAGTATACACAACACCGGGGGCAACAATGCTTGCTACTATGAGGATAAAAGGAAGGATATTCACATACAAACGTGATCGTTTGTAACACACATTGTTGCTGCAACAAAAGAGGCTTTAAAATATAGCGAAAACTCCATGGCAAGCCCTATCAAATTTAAACTTGAATATGATCTATGCACTGTGCACTTTTTAGATCTTAATTATTTTTAAGATTGTTGCCTGTGATCAATACCGGTTTGGTACATCTTTATATACCAAGCCGACAGATCGCAACTCTTTATTAGATGCTAGAAGTTTTCATCCCAGGCATCAAAAGAAGGGGATTATTACCTCGCAGTTTACTCGAGTCATCAGGAACAACAGTGAGATACCCATCATGCAGACACAATTTATGGAAATGGAAGAGAAACTTCCCTCGAGGGGCTATACTAGAGAAGAGATCAGATCTACCCATGAGAGGTTGCTGAGCACTGAGGTTGATGTGAACACCAATGATATGGCCACAATCAAATCTGGACAACAACTTAATCTGATTACCACATATGTACCTAGGTGTGACACTTAGGTGAAGGCTGTATGACGACACTGGCCGGTTGTGGAGACGGTCACCACACTTCCATTTCAAAGGATGACTGTCCCCTGGATGGTGTACTGTAGGGTGAGCAACCTAAGAGACCTGTTGGTCAAAACTGACCCAGTAAATCACTACATGAAGGAAACATGGTTGAAATTAGCAAAAATGGGTTGCTTCCCGTGTAGCAGTTGTATTACCTGCAATGGTATGCTTAGGGGATCATTGTTCCAACACCCCTACAACAATCATAGATACACAATACGCCATAGGTTGTCATGCATCAGTACATTTGTGGTTTACATGCTGATATGCCCGTGGCTCAAGGGTATACATTGGGAAGACGGTAACTACCTTCCGTGAACGGATGGCCAATCACTGTTGTGCCATTCGTGAAGCACTAACTAAGGGTGAATTTTACCAGCTGGTGGCACGCCACTTCATTGAGTTCAAACACGGTGTTTCAAGCCTACGATCTATGTTGATTGACCATGTACCCCCCATGCTTAGGGGTGGCAACCGTGCAAAAAAACTGCTACAATTGGAAAGTAAGTGGATCTATTGGATGGACACTTTAGCCCCAAGAGGCCTCAACACCTTACTGGATTTCAGCCCCTTCTATTGAAATAGACCACATTGAGGATGGATGCTTATTGGGTCCTCACTGTTTTTTATATATATATACACACACACATAAATTATTACCCTGTTGTGAACATCATATCTGTTTATTATGTTATTATGTTTAACACAAATATATGCGTACAGAAAAGTTCTTCTCATCCAGGCTGTGGATATATACTAAAATTCACTGAGTTATTATAGAGCCATAATTGATTTAAAGGGATAGAAAGGTAAAAAATAAAATGTGTATGGGTGCAGAGAATATGAGCGGAGTGGAGCAGTGAGAATCTCCGCTCCTTGCTCACGGAGATGTTCACCCCTCCGCTCCCCCACTCAAAGCTGCACCAGGCCACTCTGCTCATTATCGCTCAGTGCTCAATGAAGATTGCATCCCGCTCCACTCAAATTGCCCTCCCGCTCACTACAAAAAAGGAAAAACATCTGCATGGCCAATTTGCCCATGTATTTAAACGGACAGTTTACCCAAAAAGTGTGAAAAACTACAATCTTAATAAATCAGATCAGATAATTGATGATGTATGTATATACAAAGCAGATTCTGAGCTGCCTCAGAATTAATAATATTACTCTCAGTCTCTTATAAAATGGTGTGGCCTGGCCGCCCACAATCACATATAAACATAAAACCTTCCGTGGTAAAAGGCTCCGTAATACGGAGAATACGTGATAAAAGAGAAAGTTCATAATGATTTATCAGGCACAAGTTGGCGTGTTTAATTGAAAGCCCAGTAGCCCACAGTTCACATTAGTAATGCCGGCCCTTGCCCCCTGCCCAGTGCCCACACAGACAGTTCACATTCACAATTGTACATTAGTATTATTGAACTGTCTTTGTGCCATAATTTGGATACAAATTACGACACCAAATGCAATTGGGAACTGTTACTATACTGTGGGCGCATTTTATATGATAACTTGTGCCATACAGTAAAAGTATAGTGATGTCGCAAACTTAAAATTTTCCGTTCGCGAACAGCGAACGCGAACGTCTGCAACTGTTCGCGAACGGGCGAACCGCCATTGACTTCAATAGGCAGGCGAATTTTAAAACCCACAGGGACTCTTTCTGGCCACAATAGTGATGGAAAAGTTGTTTCAAGGGTACTAACACATGGACTGTGGCATACCGGAGGGGGATCCATGGCAAAACTCCCACGGAAAATTACTTAGTTGATGCAGAGTCTGGTTTTAATCCATAAAGGGCATAAATCACCTAACATTCCTAAATTGTTTGGAATAACGTGCTTTAAAACATCAGGTATGATGTTGTATCGATCAGGTAGTGTAAGGGTTACGCCCCCTTCACAGTGACAGATCAAACTCCCCGTTTAACGCACTGCAAACAACCACAAACAGTCCATTTGCACAACCACGAGATAGATTTGATAGATAGATAGATACATAGATTAGATAGATAGATAAATAGATGCAATATACATTTGATAGATACGATAGATAGATTTGATAGATAAATAGATAGATTTGATAGATATATCATTTCCCAGACAGAGAATTACAAGACGTGCGGTCTGGGACCCATGGTAAGGTTCCCAGAGGCAGTTGCGGCGCCAGGGGACGTGTATATGGCATGGATTTTAGGAACCGGGAGATGGAAAAAGATGCTTGGTCGGTCCTCCTACTTCAAATTTGGGGCACTGCGCGTGCAATCTACTGTGCCACCATATATGAGTGGTGTGTTTAGTAGTACTATTCTGATCAGTTTAATCCCTGTTACGCCCCCTATCAGGGGACGTGTATATGGCATGGATTTTAGGAACCGGGAGATGGAAAAAGATGCTTGGTCGGTCCTCCTACTTCAAATTTGGGGCACTGCGCGTGCAATCGTGGCCGGACTTTTAGCCGACGGACATTTGGCCGAAACACAAGTGGCTGTCACAAAACAGTCCGGCCACGAGATAGATAGATTTGATAGATAGATAGATACATAGATTAGATAGATAGATCAATAGATGCAATATACATTTGATAGATACGATAGATAGATAGATTTGATAGATAAATAGATAGATTTGATAGATATATAATTTCCCAGACAGAGAATTACAAGACGTGCGGTCTGGGACGCATGGTAAGGTTCCCAGAGGCAGTTGCGGCGCCAGGGGACGTGTATATGGCATGGATTTTAGGAACCGGGAGATGGAAAAAGATGCTTGGTCGGTCCTCCTACTTCAAATTTGGGGCACTGCGCGTGCAATCTACTGTGCCACCAGATATGAGTGGTGTGTTAAGTAGTACTATTCTGATCAGTTTAATCCCTGTTACGCCCCCTATAAGGGGACTTGTATATGGCATGGATTTTAGGAACCGGGAGATGGAAAAAGATGCTTGGTCGGTCCTCCTACTTTAAATTTGGGGCACTGCGCGTCCAATCGTGGCCGGACTTTTAGCCGACGGACATTTGGCCGAAACACAAGTGGCTGTCACAAAACTGTCCGGCCACGAGATAGATAGATTTGATAGATAGATACATAGATTAGATAGATAGATCAATAGATGCAATATACATTTGATAGATACGATAGATAGATAGATTTGATAGATAAATAGATAGATTTGATAGATATATCATTTCCCAGACAGAGAATTACAAGACGTGCGGTCTGGGACGCATGGTAAGGTTCCCAGAGGCAGTTGCGGCACCAGGGGACGTGTATATGGCATGGATTTTAGGAACCGGGATAGAGAGATAGATTTGATAGATAAATAGATAGATTTGATAGATAGATAATTTCCCAGAGAGAGAATTACAAGACGTGCGGTCTGGGACCCATGGTAAGGTTACTTCCTTTTGCACAATCGAGTACAGGTTGGGGATTGCCTTTTGTGCAAAGAAATTTCGTCCGGGTACCTTCCCTGCGGTGTCCCCTATCAGGGGATGTGTATATGGCATGGATTTTAGGAACCGGGAGATGGAAAAAGATGCTTGGTCGGTCCTCCTACTTCAAATTTGGGGCACTGCGCGTGCAATCTAATGTGCCACCAGATAGGAGTGGTGTGTTAAGTAGTACTATTCCTATCAGTTTAATCCCTGTTAAGTGTCTTTTTTTTGGTTTTGTTTTTGAAGCCACAGTGCAGCACCAGAGGCCAGAAAAATTTGGCATGTACACATGCCTGAAAAATTAGGTATTGTTGCAGATGTTTGTTTCCCAGGCAGAAAGTGCCCTAAAACATTGCGGCTTGAACCCTAGTTGGGGGCTGATAAGTCACGCAAGTCATCCGGCATTTGAAGATAAAATACAGCAGCGTGTGGACCATTTTTAGCCCAAGGCAGCTCATCTCATCAGGCCTTTTTTACTCGAATGTATCGCCCAATGTCAGTCCCTTCGGGATCCATCCCTCATTCATCTTAATAAAGGTGAGGTAATCTAGACTTTTTTGACCTAGGCGACTTCTCTTCTAATTGACAATACCTCCTGCTGCACTGAAGGTCCTTTCTGACAGGACACTTGAAGCGGGGCAGGCCAGAAGTTCTATTGCAAATTGGGATAGCTCAGGCCACAGGTCAAGCCTGCACACCCAGTAGTCAAGGGGTTCATCGCTCCTCAGAGTGTCGAGATCTGCAGTTAAGGCGAGGTAGTCTGCTACCTGTCGGTCGAGTCGTTCTCTGAGGGTGAACCCCGAAGGGCTGTGGCGATGCATAGGAGTTAAAAAGCTCCGCATGTCCTCCATCAACAACACGTCTGTAAAGCGTCCTGTCCTTGCCGGCGTGGTCATGGGAGTCGGAGGATTACTTTCAGCTCTTCCCCTGTTAGATTCACGTTGTGCTGTGACATCACCCTTATACGCTGTGTAAAGCATACTTTTTATTACTTTTATTTTGGAAATGCTGCATCCTTTCCGACTTGTGGTAATTCGGTAACATTTCTGGCACTTTATGCTTATACCGGGGGTCTAGTAGCGTGGACACCCAGTACAGGTCGTTCTCCTTCAGCTTTTTTATACGAGGGTCCCTCAACAGGCACGACAGCATGAAAGACCCCATTTGCACAAGGTTGGATGCCGAGCTACTCATGTCCCGTTCCTCGTCCTCAGTGATGTCACTGAAGGTATCTTCTTCCCCCCAGCCACGTACAATACCACGGGTACCAGATAGGTGACAACGAGCACCCTGGGATGCCTGTTGTGGTTGGTCTTCCTCCTCCTCCTCAAAGCCACATTCCAACTCTGACTCCTCTTCCTCACAATCCTCTTCCAGCGTTGCCGCTGGTCCAGCAAGCGATGCTGATAAGGCTGTTTCTGGTGGTGATGGTGACCACAACTCTTCCTCTTCACGCTCATCTACGGCCTGATCCAGCACTCTTCGCAGGGCACGCTCCAGGAAGAAAACAAATGGTATGATGTCGCTGATAGTGCCTTCGGTGCGACTGACTAGGTTTGTCACCTCCTCAAAAGGACGCATGAGCGCCCAGTAACGTGGAAAAAAAATTCCCAGCTCCGCAGAGGCTGTCCTAGCACCCTGGTCATACAAATAGTCGTTAACGGCTTTTTCTTGTTGGAGCAGGCGGTCGAACATTAGGAGTGTTGAATTCCAACGTGTCGGGCTGTCGCAAATCAAGCGCCTCACTGGCATGTTGTTTCGCCGCTGGATATCGGAAAAGTGCGCCATGGCCGTGTAGGAACGCCTCAAATGGCCACACACCTTCCTGGCCTGCTTCAGGACGTCCTGTAAGCCTGGGTACTTATGCACAAAGCGTTGTACGATCAGATTACACACATGTGCCATGCACGGCACATTTGTCAACTTGCCCAATTTCAATGCCGCCACCAAATTACTTCCATTGTCAGAAACCACTTTGCCGATCTCCAGTTGGTGCGGAGTCAGCCACTGATCCACCTGTGCGTTCAGGGAGGACAGGAGTGCTGGTCCGGTGTGACTCTCTGCTTTCAGGCAATTCAACCCCAAGACGGCGTGACACTGCCGTATCCGGGATGTGGAATAGTACCTGCGGAGCTGGGGGGTGCCGTTGATGTGGAGCAAGACGCAGCAGCAGAAGAGGACTCAGCCGAGGAGGTTATGGAAGAGGCTGGAGTAGGAGGAGTAGAGGAGGTGGCAGCAGGCCTGCCTGCAAGTCGTGGCGGTGTCACTCCTCCTCTGCAGAGGCACGCATTCCATGCTTGGCAGCCGTCAGCAGGTTTACCCAATGCGCAGTGTAGGTGATATACCTGCCATGACCATGCTTTGCAGACCAGCTATCAGTGGTCATATGGACCCTTGCCCCAACACTGCAGTGTCCCAATAGCTACAAATTTTTGGAATGCCTCAGACTCCACCAGCTTGTATGGTAAAAGCTGGCGGGCTAAGAGTTCAGACAAGCCAGCTGTCAGACGCCGGGCAAGGGGGTGACTTTGTGACATTGGCTTCTTACGCTCAAACATGTCCTTGACAGACACCTGACTGTGGGCAGATGAGCAGGAAATGCTCCGGAAGAGAGACAAAGTGGCGGATGGTTGAGAGGGGGCAAGGAGGACAGCAGTGGTTGACGTGGCTGAAGATGCTGGACCAGGAGGAGGATGGCGGCTTTGAGTTTGTGTGCTGCTTCTACTCATGTGTTGCTCCCATAGGCGTTTGTGATGTGTGATCATGTGCCTTCGCAAAGCAGTTGTACCTAGGTGGGTGTTGCACTTCCCACGACTCTTTCTTTTGGCACAGGTTGCAAATGGCATCGCTGTTGTCAGAGGCAGACACACAAAAAAAATGCCACACTGCTGAGCTCTGCGATGACGGCATTCTGGTGGTGGCAACAGCATGCATTGATTGGCGTGCTGTCTGGCTGACCCCGGGTGCCGATGCATGCTGTATGACTGTGCCACTAGCTCCTTGCGACGACCTCGCCCTGCTTCCAACTCGTCTCCTCCTCCTCCTCTCTGTCTCCCCATCTGAACTTTCCCCCTGTTCTTCTTCTCTTCTAGCGGGCACCCACGTGACATCCACGGACGCATTGTCATCATCAACCGCTTCACTTGTATCTGACAAATCAACAAAGGAAGCAGCAGCGGGTACAAGATCATCATCATTACACCGTACGTCCATGTCTGTAATGCTGCCTGACTGAGACATATCACTGTTATCTACATCCTCTGTCAATGATGGTTGCGCATCACTCATTTCTTCCAACTGATGTGTAAATAACTCCTCTGACACATCAAGTGAAGCGGCTGTGGTGCTAGAGTTGGTGGCGGCGGCAGGCGGGCGAGTGGTAACTTGAGAGGTGCCCGAAGATAAGCTGGAGGAGGATGGTGCTTCAAGGTTCGGAGCGGAAGCTATAGAAGATTGGGTGTCCTGTGTTAAAAAGTCAACTATGTCCTCCTCAGAACTTTTCGAGTTCATGGGACGTGGCCTCTGAACACTGGGCATTATTCTAGGGCCAAAGGGAATCACAGCACCACGACCACGACGGCACATGTGGGGTGGCCTGCCTCTGCCTGTAATTTTTTTTAAAATGTACACTTACACTACTATTAAACAAGATATGAGTGGTGGCACTGGGCAAGTGGGCACAGTATACGCTGTGAGCCTGACACAAAAAAGCAGACTGATGTTTGACAGTACAAACAGTTTTTATCTTTTTTAAATGTACACTTACACTACTATTAAACAAGATATGAGTGGTGGCACTGGGCAAGTGGGCACAGTATACGCTGTGAGCCTGGCACACACGCTGGCAGGCAGGCAACTGCAATTAGATTACTCAAGCAGACTGATGTTTCACAGTTTAAAAAGTTTTTTTTTTTTTTTAATTTACACTACTGTTACACCAGATATGAGTGGTGGCACTGGGCAAGTGGGCCTGGCACACACGCTGGCAGGCAACTGCAATTAGATTACACTAGCAGACTGATGTTTCACAGTCAAAAAAGTTTTTTTTTTTTAAATTATTTACACTACTGTTACACCAGATATGAGTGGTGGCACTGGGCAAGTGGGCCTGGCACACACGCTAGCAGGCAGGCAACTGCAATTAGATTACACTAGCAGACTGATGTTTCACAGTCAAAAAAGTTTTTTTTTTTTAATTATTTACACTACTGTTACACCAGATATGAGTGGTGGCACTGGGCAAGTGGGGCAACTGCAATTAGATTACACTAGCAGACTGATGTTTCACAGTCAAAAAAGTTTTTTTTTTAAAATTATTTACACTACTGTTACACCAGATATGAGTGGTGGCACTGGGCAAGTGGGCCTGGCACACACGCTAGCAGGCAGGCAACTGCAATTAGATTACCCTAGCAGACTGATGTTTCACAGTCAAAAAAGTTTTTTTTTTTTAAATTATTTACGCTACTGTTACACCAGATATGAGTGGTGGCACTGGGCAAGTGGCTTGGCAGGCAAGCAACTGCAATTAGATTACACAGGGAAAAAAAATGATGTTCTAGCCCTAAAAAGGGCTTTTTGGGGTGCTGTCCTTAAAGCAGAGATCAGATGAGTCCTTCAGGACTGTAGTGGACACTGAATACACTAGCCTAGCTATCAATTTCCCTATAAAATCACCAGCAGCTACACTGTCCCTCCTCTCACTAACAATGCAGCTTCCGAATGAATCTAAAATGGCTGCTGTCCAGGAGCTGGGAGGGTCTGGGAGGGAGTGTCTGCTGCTGATTGGCTGGAATGTGTCTGCAGACTGTGAGATACAGGGTCAAAGTTTACTTAATGATGACGAATAGGGGGCGGATCGAACATCGCATATGTTCACCCGCCGCGGCGAACGCGAACAAGCTATGTTCGCCAGGAACTATTCGCCGGCGAACAATTCGCGACATCACTATAGTAGTACAGTTATGGCACAAGTAAAGTAATAACAGACCAGTTCACAATTGGTGTCGACTCGTGAGTGACGTTGTCATGATCCAATCATTGCCGTGTCGCTGCAGCTCCCGGATCCCTCTCTGTACTTGCACGTCATGTTGCCTAGCAACGTGACGCGACCTTCCTGTTTGCTGCCTCCTACGTCACCAGGCTTTTAAAAGCCTCGGCAGGACTTCACTCCGATGCCCGTTTGTTGTTAGCGTTCCTGCTTTCCTTCCTGGCTTGTGAGTACTATTGATTAAAGGGACACAGACCATCGCTTTGCCTGACTACTCTGCTGCCTCATCCTTATACTTGATTAAAGGGACACTGACCATTGCTTTGCCTGACTACCCTGCTGCTTCATCCTTATACATGATTAAAGGGACACAGACCATTGCTTTGCCTGACCACTCTGCCGCCTCATCCTTATACTTGATTAAAGGGACACAGACCATTGCTTTGCCTGACCACTCTGCCGCCTTATCCTTCCTTATACTTGATTAAAGGGACACAGACCATTGCTTTGCCTGACCACTCTGCCACCTCATCCTTATACTTGATTAAAGGGACATAGACCATTGCTTTGCCTGACCAATCTGCTGCCTCATCCTTGTACGTGATTAAAGGGACATAGTCCACTGCTTCATTCGATCTCTCAACTGCCTTATCCTCTGCCAACCCGAATACCTGCATCTGTGAGTACAGTTTTCTTTTTCTACAAATTAACCTGTTCATTTTTATTCCTGAGTGGGTCACGTCCTGGTTTCCTCTCAGCATGCTAGCGTGTGTTTATTTTTTTCACGCTAGCAGTTTGGGTCCAATCCAGGACTGATTCTATACGGCTGACAGTCGTACCCAAATTATGGCAGTTGGCAGTGGCACAAAGTTCAAATATGTAGTGCTGCTGCTTGTATAATCTACACACTGTAGTGTACAGTGAAGTCAGTGTATGGATGCAATGCATTGCTGACTGAATTCTACTTCTTATTGCCGGTGGGGGATGGGTGACACTTGCCTTAGGGAGGATACCGGGTCCGGGACTCAGACGTCTGCACACAGTGCACTCTGCTCTGCTCTCCGTTACTCCGTATCATCACTAAGTGCCAGCCAGTCACTCCAAGAGGAAGGATCTGTGAAAGTGTGAATCAATCCACACGTGTGTTTTGTCACGTCACGTGTGACTGTTACACCAATCAGGGGCTCTGGCTCATGAATCCTCCTCTGTTTAGCTTTCAATAGGCTTGGTAGTCGGTACTAGTCAGACAGCTGTAAAAGCTGTTTAGTGTTTACTGAATTGAAGTTTGTGTATTATAGTCCGTGAACGTTCACTGTTTGAAGTTGTCTAAATGGCTTGGCGCTATACCTACTACTAGTACCTAACCTACCGACCTATAATGGCAGAATAATTTACGGAGCCTTTTACCATGGAAGGTTTTATGTTTATAAGTTGGTCACAACTTTTTATAAATTAGAGCATCGTTAATAATAATTCTGAGCTCATATTTGCTTTGTAATATACAATACACTTTAAATCATCATCAGATGATTTAAGATTGTATTTTTTCATAGAAGAATAGATTTATGTGACATGTCAATGTCATGAATGATCATCCTAATCTTTTAACCATATAAATATGACTAGTTTAATGTTTAATGTATAATAACTGTATAATTGTAGATACAGTTTGAGTGCTTCTGTAAATAGCAGTTAGACTTCAGGTCAGGATAATTTAAAACATATTATTTAAACTTTAAATAATATGTTTTAAATTATACAGTCTAACTGCTTATTAAAGAAGCACTCAAACTGTATATACAATTATACAGTAATACAAACAGAAACAGTGGTACACACATTGCTATTGTAGATAATACCCCATCTATCCTTCTGCTTTTCAGCGCCCCTCCTTCACTTGATCTAATAATTAATTACCGTAAGTTACCCGTTACATAACCCTATACTAAGAAGTAGTCGTGGTGTGGCTGGTAGATGAAATCTACTTCCACTCAGGTGGAGCTTAGAGCATGCAGTGGCAGCCAGAAGTTCAAACCTCCTTTTCTTAATCCAAATACATTGTACTGCCATGGCTGCCCTGTATATTGCCTAATTAAAGGGATAATGAACTACTGAACCCAAATTGTTTATTTCATGATTCAGATAGAGCATGCAATTTTAAGCAACTTTCTAATTTACTCCTATTATCATTTTTCTTTGTTCTCTTGCTATCTTTATTTGAAAAAGAAGGCATTATAGACTAAGGAGCCACCAATCAGCAAGAACAACCCACTCAGGTTGTTCACCAAAAATGGGCCGGCTTCTAAACTTACATTCTTGGTTTTCTAATAAAGATACCAAGACAGAGATGAATGACGAAAATTTGATAATAGGAGTAAATGAGAAAGTTGCTTAAAATTGCATGCTCTCTCTGCCGGGTAGGGTACACTACTGGTCCTTTAACTTTTAGCTTAAACTGCAGCCCAAAGAACTAAAGAGCAACAACAACAACAACTACATTTTTCAAATAGAAATGATTTATTTCAAATTACAAATTAGGCCTAAGTAAAAAGGAATATAACATAACAACAAAAGTCCTGTACAATTAAAAGAATTTATGGGCCTAATTATTGGCTACTGACGAGGCTGGGATAGTGACTCTCACAGTCTCTAGTCTACCCATCAAATTTTTAAAAGTAAATGAAGTATTAGCCCAAAATTATTTTAACTAACGTTTTGCACAGTAACTAAGCAAGACCTTGGAGGGTTACAAATTAAATTGTTTTCATGGGTTGGTGGGAGCGGTCCCACGTCTATGCGGCTGGAAACCCCTTCAGATCGAAAATTAGATTATATATTCGCTATATAGACGACCTCTTGTTTATATGGAAAGGTAGCATGGAACAAGTTAAAGATTTTGTTGATTATCTGTGCTCAAATGAAGTGAATCTTAGGTTCACATATGAGTATAACCCAACCTGGGTACATTACCTGGATTTGGAGCTTAGAGGCTGGCCATCGGGGAGAGTCTCCTCACAGGTGTATAGGAAACCTATTTCGGGGAACAGCCTCCTACATGCTAAGAGTTGCCATCCTAAGCACATGCCCTATTCAGTGGCCAAAGGCCAGTTTGTGCGTATTAAACGCAATTGTACGTTACCCCAGAGCTATGAAACACATGCGGACGACTTGGAAAGTCGCCTGCTACAACATGGGTATAGTAGGAAAGTTATCAAGAGAGCTAGAAATAAAGTAAATAGCATTTCAAGAGAAACTCTCCTCCAGGATAGGAACATTCCAACCACAAAAAAATCAGACAATACACTGACCTTTGTGACAGACTACTCAGCCCAATATCCACAAATTTGTGGTATAATCCGTAACCATTTTCGGTTATTGGTGGCTGATGATGCCCTTACAGAGACGGTAAAGAAAGGTTGCAGGTTTTCCTACAGGAGAAACAAAACAATAGGGAATCTTGTTTCCCCTTCCCAACTAAAAAGACCCACCTCGGAGATAAGTGCATCTTCTTCTTGGCTTAGCCATAGGGGAACTTATAAGTGTGGATATTCACAATGCAAGGCATGTGAATACGTTCAAGTGGGCACTTCATTCTCCTCAATGGTTACAGGGGAAACCTTTGATATCTCCTCATGTGTGAATTGCAAATCAACATATTGCGTTTACCTCCTTTGGTGCGAGGAGTGCAACCTGCAATATGTTGGTTTGACCACTAGGGATGTCCGCTCTAGGATACGTGAACATTTGTCCACTATCCGGGTAGGCAAGAGTAGCACCACACTGGTGACCCATTTTGTACAAAAGCACAACAAGGATTGCAATTCATTAAAGTGGATGATTATTGAAAAAATCCAACCCCAGAAGAGAGGTGGAGACCGTTTTAAGGTCCTGTCGAGGCAGGAAATGTATTGGATTTTCAGGCTCCAAACCAAGAGACCCTGGGGCCTGAATTCAGAATATGACTTTATTAATTATTGGTCTTGATGCAATTATTATAAGATACTTGTCTAGATCCCTGTGAATTTACCTATAAGGTTTGATTTGGGCCCTTTGGTTCAACAACAGTTTTTGTTATTTAAGTTTCTAGTCATAGGCTCAGTTGCAGATATAAGGATACATATAATTTACAATTTTTCTTTTCTTTTACATTTTTTATTTTTACTTTTGTATGCCAGTCTTGTATGGTCAGGACTATTTATGTGAGTGTAGATTTTCCCTTATATATTTGTTTGTTTAGTTTATTTTATTTCATTATATATATCAGTTTTGTGACTTTTTGTATATATGTGTTGGAGGGGATATAATACCCACTTTATGTGCCCTTAATGGGAAATTACCCTCCTCAACAAAGGTTAGGATGGTCTTAAAACCTAACGTTTTAAATTCAATTGTTTTGTAACAACTTTGTTAAATTGAAGTATCTCTTGTCATAGGCTCATTTTTTTTAATTTTTTTTTTACTTTTACTTTTTTTCACTTATATTTTTTTCATTTTCTCTCTCTTTTTTTTCATTTTTCTAAATTTTGCTAGTTATTCCTGAGCCATAATAGGATGTAGTACTACACATGAGACAATATATACATATATATGATGAAATGATCTCTATAGAAATGAATTGCAATTGATAAGTACATTCCTATTATAAAGCTTAATATTTCTGTATGTTTTTCTCTTGTAATACATACAAGTTCACATTTGATCAATCTATGCCCCCAATTGGACACTTAATGAAATTATTGAAGGTTATCTTTATATTTATTAATAAGTTGAATGGAATACAATATAGCTTGAAGCTAGTGGAGATAATGTACCTTTAAATTTCAATTAACTGTCCAACCTATCACAATGGAACACTGGGTATTTAAGTCAGTGTGGTTTTAGTGGTTTTAGGGACTATGAGTACGGCTCTCCTAGCCGAAACGCGTTAGTCTATTTTTTGGGGGCTACCCCACATTCTCTACCGCTTTATACTCATTTTTAATTGTTACAAATAAAGTTCAAATTTTTAATTTTATCTACCTGGTGCTTGGCTTATTTTCCTGATTTTTTGATGTATACCTATTTACCACTAGCCAGCACCACCTGCATAGCCCACCGGACTAATCATCTGTGAGGAGGAAGAAGAAATACAATATGATTTTTGCCCTCTTCGGAAGTTCCAGTCTATGGTAACCGTAACCCTTGCCTATACAACCTTGCCAGTGTATGATTTTTTAGTGCCTTCCGTATATGACTTTTTCTTTAAAGTTTATTTAAGCTTTTTAAACCTCCTGGGAATTATTTCCAGTTGATGGGGTACTGTAGGAGACTTTCAGTACGCCCTTGACACTTCCAGCACGCCCAGTGGCGTATTTAGGTTTTGTGCTGCCCTAGGCACTTAAAATTCTGCTGCCCCCCCTACCCCCCCCCCCCCTAAGTTTTAGGCTGTTTTTCGGCCATAATATTTTTTTGGTCATGGTGTAATTTGAATATATATATATATATATATATATATATATATAAACACACAACCCCTCTCCCTCACACTCACACACACACACACATCCCCTTTCCCACACACACACACACACACAGCCACTCCCCCCCCCACACACAGCCAACATCAGCACAGCATAGATTAGAATTGCAATTACTTAAAGTGTTATTAATGCAGCATCAATAAATTATTGGTTTATCATTAATATGTGCATTTTCAAGATTGTAAATTTATGTTGACAATAAAGAAATGTTTAATACATTTATGAAACATTTTGTGGGTCTTGTGGAATTTCTGAACTTGATAATAATGTGTTTGAAATACTCATGAACAATAGATATGTATATAAAGCCCCAGCTCACACGCACACACCACATTCGATGAGCACGCACCCGAAAAGTGCAAAACAACTGGTGTGTATTGACAGCTTTCTTCTCCTTTACAGGAGCAATAAAGCATAACATTTGTCAAAAAGATTCAGCCCACACACTCTATTTTAGTTTGTATATTGTATAAAACCCTTAAGAGCCCATAGTAACACATTTAACGGCTCTGAAGTTATGTACCCCATAGCAGAGGTAAATATATAAATAATATTTGGATTGATTTTTAAATAAAGTTTGAGCTTATGAATAAAGTTTTTAGCAAGATATGCATTAGATTTCTGTTCTGGTACTGAATTGATTTCTATAATTTCAAAGGAAATCTTTATAACTAAAATACAACAACAATGACATATGTTTTTTTTTTTTTACTATTTTATGACAGTCCATATCAATATCCAAAGCATGTAGTTTTATTGCTTCTTTTTCCATGCTGTATAAAGCATTAGTGATTAGCCAACTGATCTCTAACATAGCACTTTTGAGAGGCCTTCTATATGACATTGCTTTTCAAATCTTCTTCCCTATAATATATTTGGCTTATTTTAGTCTTTTGATCCTTATTTGCAAAAATCCCACACTTCCCCCAAATCTCTGCCTGCAAACCGCTCTTCATCTCCCACTCACCCCCACTAACTGGCCACCCTAATGGAATTACATTTTCAGTTGTAATGTTTTAAAACAGTTTCATGCTATGTTTATATAGCAAACCATACTATTCTGCACATGAATAACATTCAATGATACTGGACTCTTTCCCTGCCTGCTCTCTTCATGGTACAACATTCCTCATTACTGGGTCTTTAAACTTTTATTAAATCTTTCAGAGTGTGCAGGGCCAAACGGTGTTGATGTCATCTGTAACAGCTGCTTCGGCACCTCTCGGCGTTGCACACTCTGAAAGATTTTATAAAAGTTTAAAGACCCAGTAATGAGGAATGTTGTACCATGAAGAGAGCAGGCAGGCAAGGAGGCCAGCTGAGCCAACAGTTTGTTAAGTACCGGTCGGAGGTCCGCACTGCCACTGCACATTGGAATCTGTCACAGTCACGCATCCAGCCAGCTTCAGTACCCGGCCCATTTACATCAATGACTGCTACCAGCAATGAGCAAAGTGTTTAAGACCTGTCACTGTCAGGCTGTCAGCGCATTCTCAGACAATTGATAGCGCGGCTCACTGCAGACTCTGTCATTTTCCTCTCTGTTCTTCTGCTCACAGCACTGCGGTAAAAACATCAGAAAGACCTGTGAGCAGAAGAACAGAGAGGAAATGCCTGAGACGAGTCTGCAGTGAGCCGCGCTATCAAGTGTCTGAGAATGCGCTGACAGCCTGACAGTGCTGTGACACTAGTAGTGTAACACAGTTAAACACACTCCTCCCTTGATGGAGCCTTTCCTCGCATGAATCATGATCACTAGTAAAAAGGGCCTCCCGTTCCCCATCTCTCTGGTGTTGCACTGCCGCCGTTGCTGCCGTGAAAGCACGCTCAAAGTTAAAAAAAATGTTTTCCCCAAAGCAGCGTGTCACTGTGGTGTGGACATGTGCCGCCCGCCCCCCCAAAGGACCTCCACTCCAGCCTTGGCATACCTTACTTTCCCGTTCCCCATCTCTCTGGTGTTGCACTGCCGCCGGCCTGATATTCTGTGACTGACTACTCAGTCTTACCTCCGTTGCCGGCGTGAACGCCCGCTCAAAGTTAAAAAAATTTTTTTTTCAAAGCAGCGTGTGTGTCACTGTGGTGTGGACAAGTGCCGCCCCACAAAATCTGCCGCCCTAGGCACCGGCCTTGTTGGCCTCTCCATTAACACGCCCCTGAGCACGCCCCTGGCTTGCACCGGTAGTGACACGCAGGATACGTCACTGTTCTAGATACCCATTGGACCGGAGCCGGGTGTGACACGCTGAATACGGCACGCTACTAGCCTGTCTGAGTAGCTGGATGCTACACGCTACAGGTATTACCTGCTTGTGGAAGATTACCTGGCAAGTGCAACGCTCGATCCGCGGTGGTGGACAGGCTGGAGCCTGGGAGAGCATATATTTCCTACAGCCGGTGAGATATTATTTACTTCTCCTATCTTTCTTTGGGACATATTGAAGCCAGGGAGTGTTGTTGAAATATAAGGATTAAAGTTTATGATACACAGAGACTGTGAATAACGGAATATATATGTTTTAAACAAGAGTGCATTTTTCCAATCACCTGGTGTTTGCTGATTCCAAGATTATACTATACGATACAAAGGATATGGTTGTTAGGCATTGGCTGTTAAGGGTTAAACGGTTTTCTAGCACACTTTCCATAGTGCAACAATTGGATTAACATATATTTAGAGGAATCCCATGACGTAACTTCTTGATACAGTCCAGAGGTTGGAGTTCCGGTTTATAACCATAGTGGGGCTTATTTAAGAGACTAGTTGGAACTTTTCTTTTGGTTTTACAAATTAAATTGGCCTACATATATTAGTCAACCTTTAAAACAAAATATAAAATGAATTTCTTTCCTTATCTACAATTCTTTTGAGTTCACTTTCAAGAACACAAGTTTGGCCAGAGTCTGAGGCTTCAGACTCATGCAGTGGTTTCTTGACAGCAGTCCGGAAGCGGAAAAAACCCTTTCTGCACTCGCATGAAAGGTACTTTTCGACTTCACCTTTGACATCTCCGGTTATGCGTTGTGGCTCGCTGAAGTATGACCCGAACAGGTGAGATCTTTTTGTTTCAGGGTCGTCGGCAGCTGGTGGGGTGTCGGTCTCGGGGTCCCACTGGGAGCATACATTTCCTCAGCTTCTTTCATTAGGAGGTCTCGGATTTCCCTGAGTTTGTTGCATACTGACTCATCTCGGATTATCCATTCTGTCTTGAAACGGGGATCTAACACTGATGCTAAAATGAAATGTTTATCAGAATAGTAATACCGTAGCGAATTGACACGTTGTTTGCCAACGTTTCAGCAAAAGGAGCAATGCCCATTGGAAGTGCAGCAGCGTGAGTGCCATCGCTGTCACTGAGCAGGGGTTTGATTTCCGTGACAGCTGGGAGGATCATCCCCATGTTCCCCAGCTCCTTCTGCATTTTGTCTGTGAGGTCTGTTAGCAGTGTCAGCACACTGACAAGGTGTGTCAGCTACCGTACTTGATTCAGGGTGATGTTGTTAGCAACATTAGACTTGACTAGTTTGTTTTGCCATAACGGATCTTTTTGGAACAACCGGATGACCGACTGAATCATTCGCAGCTGGCTGCTCCATCGAGTGGCGCAAGCAGTTGTCATGCGGACACCTAATCGGTCGGTTTCCTCAGAGTTCAGGGTGCTCTTGCGTACACTTTTCACCAGGTGCTCGACTTTCACTAACAGCCTATTAATGTTGTCGTGCTCGTTAACGGCGTCTTTGATTGCCAGCGGAAGCATGTGAATGGGGCATCTCAGATGTAAATTAGACACAGTAAAGTACTGATTTATCATAGTATCTACATTGGTGGTTATCTCTTCCACTTGGACTTGCGAGGGCGCAGGTGGTCCTTCAACCGCCTCTTCATGTTCAGCGCAGCTGCTGGCATCTGCGGCCACTTCGCCCTAGGCCTCCTGTTCAGTGCCTGGGAGGAGGTTAAATGCCTTGATCATGTTGCTGGCACTGTTAGTGACGACCCTAATCACACGTCATTGCACGTTCCAATATTTCAGTACACTTTCCTACTTTTGGTAAATACGATCCGTGGTATGGTGCCCCTGTATGTGCTCACAGCCCAACAAAACCATATGCCCTCTGAACATCCCATCGATGAAACTGACCACGATACCAAGGAAGCTGTGCCCTCTTCTACTGGTCCAAATATCCGCTGACAGAACAAACCCATCACCATTTTGCAGTAGTTCTTGCAGTTTGGCTTCCATCTCTTCCAGGGCACGTGGCATGAGCGTGTCCCGGACAGTGTTTTAGCAGGGGGGTGTAGCCCGGTTGAGCCGCGCTGGCGATATGTTGCATCCCTTCCCGTTCTCCCATATTCAGCGGTTCATAGTCCATGTAAATAATTTTTAAAAATGCAACATCCAGCTCTCTATTTCTCTCCCTTGTTATGGTTGGGCCTTTGCGAGCAGTGAAAAAACCTTTGAAATCCTCACCCCTTTTCTCTTGTAGCTGCTGCTGCTCCTCTCTCTCTATAAAATAAAAATGAATCACAAATATAATTAAAAAAACCATCGGCTACATTACAAGTTTTGCGTTAGAGGCTATGCGGTGCTAACGAGCAGTTTTCTCTCACCGCTCACTTACCTGCAGCGCTGGTATTACAGGTTTTTACAAAACTGTGTTAAAAGGCAAGAAGTGAGCATTGAGCACAATTGTGCTCCTTACCGCACTCCAATACCAGCGCTGCTGGTCTTACGTGCTCCCCACGTACATGATTTCCCCATAGGAGTCAACGGGGAGAGCCGGCTGAGAAAAAGTCTTACACCTGCAAAAAGCAGCGTAAAACTCAGTAACGCAGCCCTATTGATTCCTATGGGGAAACACATTTTATGTTTACACCTAACACCCTAACATGAACCCCGAGTCTAAACACCCCTAACCTTACACTTATTAGCCCCTAATCTGCCACCCCCGATATCGCAGACATCTGCATTATACTTATTAACCCCTAATCTGCGCTCTGGACACCGCCGCCACCTACATTATATGTATTAACCCCTAATCTGCCGCCCCAATGTCGCCGCAACCTACCTATACTTATTAACCCCTAATCTGCCGCTCCTAACGTCGCCGCCACTATAATAAACATATTAACCCCTAAACCGCCACACTTCCGCATCGCAAACATTAGTTAAATATTATTAACCCCTAATCTGCCGTCCCTAACATCGCCGCCACCTACCTACATTTATTAACCCCTAATCTGCCGCCCCTATACTAAATGTATTTACCCCTAAACCTAAGTGTAATCCTAACCCTAACACCCCCTAATTTAAATATAATTACAATAAATTTAAATAAAAATTAATATTATTACCTAAATAATTCCTATTTAAAAACTATATACTTACCTGTAAAATAAACCCTAAGATAGCTACAATATAACTAATAGTTACATTGTATCTATCTTAGGGTTTATTTTTATTTTACAGACAAGTTTGTATTTATTTTAACTAGGTAGACTAGTTACTAAATAGTTATTAACTATTTAATAACTACCTAGCTAAAATAAATAAAAAAGTACCTATAAAATAAAACATAACCACAGTTACAATAACACATAACCTTACACTATAATTAAATTAACTAAATTAAATAAATTTAATTAAATTAGCAAAAGTACAAAAACAAACAAACACTAAATTTGTCAGGGTGCCAGGAATCAGACTGAGACGAGAAGTGCAAAAATAATCACACCTTTATTAATAGCAAAAAATAATAAAAAGTCCACAAGTCAAATAACAAGCTAGGAATCAAAACCAGAGCTGGTAGTCAGAAGAGCCGAGTCAGGAGCCAAAGCGAATAGTCAGACGAGCCGGAATCAGGAACAAGGAAAACATCAGAGTCAGGAACAAGCCAGGGATCAGGAGCCAGGAAGGACGTCGGGCAGCCAGGTAATACACAGGAACTCTCACAAAGAGGTCTGAGACAGCGCAAATGCAAAGCATACTGAACAGAGGCCCTTTAAATAATAAGTGATGACATCACAATTCTGAGACTGCCTCCTGTCTCACATGGATGATGCACACCAGTCTGGCCATAAAAGGAAGTGCAGGAATTGAGCAGCATCCCCCACAATGCACCATAGTCAGGAAGAGAGGTGAGTAAAATGGCTGCCAGCAGCACATGGCAAACACAACAGGGAAAAAACACTGACAAAATTACAGAAAATAATAAACAAATGACAAGATATTTAAACTAATAACACCTGATCTAATAGCCCTATCAAAATAAAAAAAAAGCCCCCCAAAATAAAAAAAACATAGCCTAAACTAAACTATCAATAGCCCTTAAAAGGGCCTTTTGCAGGGCATTGCCCCAAAGAAATCAGCTCTTTTACCTATAAAAAAAAATACAAACAACCCCCCCAACAGTAAAACCCACCACCCACACAACCAACCCCCCCAAATAAAATACTATCTAAAAAACCTAAGTTCCCCATTGCCCTGAAAAGGGCATTTGGATGGGCATTGCCCTTAAAAGGGCATTTAGCTCTTTTGCGGGCCAAACCCTAATCTAAAAAATAAAACCCACCCAATACACCCTTAAAAAAACCTAACACTAACCTCCTGAAGATCGACTTACTGTTCTGAAGACCGGATATCCATCCTCAAGGAAGCGGCAGAAGTGGTCCTCCAGACGGGCAGAAGTCTTCATCCAGACGGCATCTTCTATCTTCATCCATCCGACGCGGAGCGGGTCCATCTTCAAGACATCCGACGCAGAGCATCCTCTTCAAACGAAGTCTTCTTACTGAATGACGGTTCCTTTAAGTGACGTCATCCAAGATGGCGTCCCTTAGATTCCGATTGGCTGATAGAATTCTATCAGCCAATCAGAATTAAGATAGAAAAAATCCTATTGGCTGATGCAATCAGCCAGTAGGATTGAAGTTCAATCCTATTGGCTGATCCAATCAGCCAATAGGATTGAGCTCGCATTCTATTGGCTGTTCCAATCGGCAGATTAGGCGTTAATAATATTTAACTAGTGTTTGCGAGGCGGGAGTGCGGCAGTTTAGGGGTTAATATATTTATTATAGTGGCGGCGATGTCCGGTTTGGCAGATTAGGGGTTACATTTTTTCTTTTAGTGTTTGCGATATTGTAGGGCCTCAGTTTAGGGGTTAATATGTAGTTTATGGGTGTTTGTGTACTTTTTAGCACTTCAGTTATGAGTTTTATGCTACGGGTTACCAGTCTTGACAGGAGAGGGTGTACCGTTCACTTTTTGGCAGACTCATAATACCGGCGCTATGCAAGTCCCATTGAAAAAAGAGGATACGCAATTCACGTAAGTGGACTTGCGGTATTGCCAAGTCTGGCCAAAAAAGTGAGCGGTACATTTGTACCTGCAAGACTCGTAATACCAGCGGGCGTTAAAAAGCAGCGTTAGGACCGGCTAACGCTGCTTTTTAAGCTTCCGCAAAACTCGTAATCTAGGTGATAGTGTCTTACAAATTAATATAACAGTGTAATAATAAAACAATAATATTTAATGAGGATATGGGGTCTTACAAATCATATAACAGTTTAATTTAAAACGATGATACTTAATGGAAATATAAAATCTTGTAAATTCATACAACAATTAATAAAGTGTTGGTGAAGTCGATAAAGTGATGATAACCATAAGTAGAGCTTAAATAGATGAGTTAGCGTACAGATATATACCAAATACCATAGAGAACACATAATATCAGTGGGCGTGATTGCACAAAATATAGAGAATCAGAATAAGACTACTAATGGGACATCTCCCAAAAAAGACATATGAAATATGTAAAATATATATAAAAAAATATATTATGAATAAGTATGGGTAAATGCAAATGCCACCTTAAATTTCCACCTTCAAAAATACGTGTACTACATACACTAAAAAAAACAAACAATAAGATGGAGAAAAACAAAGTATTCTTCATGAAGGCACTGTCAATAAAATAGTAAAAAATGGAAATAACATTACTTAATGAAAAGCCCCAAATTACATGTAAAATCAGGAAACACCTCTTCCAAATCTTACTTAATTCACCGAAGCAATTGATCCCAAGAAATTGGAAATCACCCAATATTCCTTCTGAACAAGAGTGAAGAGTTCAGGTAGATCACTCCTTGCTAATGGAGCTCTTTTACTACTTTAGGTCGGGGAATCTAAAACTTTATCACGATATGGTATTTCTGTGGGAATCTAGCGCACAGAGGACATACAACTCTTGAGATGTCAGTGAGTCTCAAATCATACTTCAATTACACTACTAATCTCCACTAAAACACAAATAGAATATGTCAAAACCTCAGGTTTATCAATTATCAATTACCAAATATAATATCTATGAAGCCCTATGCATAAGATTTAGCTATTTTAATGTGTATGTAGCGCATGTTCTTAGATATGAAAGTAACACATCATAATATATAACTCGAAACCGTGCAGCCCATGTAATTGTTTTTGTTTAATTATATCTGTTTGATCATTTGTTTAGCTTTGTTACTTTTGTTTAGTTAATTAGGAATACTTGAAAGAGACATAATGTTAATGATACAATAGCAATAACTAATGAAGGCATGTTCACCCACAGAGGAAGCACAGTACGGAAAATAACAAGACTTTATTCAATAAAGTTCGGACCCTTATAATGATGCGACTATATACATGTTAGGGCAGAATTTGTAATGCCTTATGTCTGTTCTTGAACAATAACATGTTTGCCTTGTATTTTATAATGTCTCAATAAAATTAATAAATACAAAAAAAATAGTAAAAAATGTTCCAAGTCACTCCTATAAAGTTGAATAATGTTCGGTATATAATCAATCTTCAATAAGGGGAATGTTCTGGCATTTACCCATACTTAGTATTACTAGTAAGCATTGCGCTCACGAGAGCACGCTTCCATAGGCTCAGAGATGGCATCAGAACCTTGCACAGCGAATGAAATAAGTAGCACAGGAATGGGCAGCATTTTTAAATATATATGTATATGAATATACACATATATATTTATGTGTTAATGTGTATATACACATATTAACACATAAATATATATGTATATAGTCATATACATATATGTTTACATTGCGGTCTATGGGAACACACAGTTCCCATAGACTGCAATGTAAAGGCACTTTTCAGTGGCGTATTCTTTCTAACACCCCACTCCCACCAACTTTAAAGCCCCAAAACTGCCTAGTTATTTTTTTTTAATAAAAATCTATAATGCCCTCCATTTTGAGGGCATTTGGGGCACTTTTGGGGATCTAATCTCTGGTTAATTTTTGGAGCACTAACCAGCCACTTTTTGCGCACCAGCAGATGGGCAAATCTAGCCCTATATTCTATATCTATTATGTTTAACCTCTGTCACTGTTATAATTCGAATATTGTCAGATATCAGTACACCCAGGGGACTCTATACCATTCAGTTCACAAAATTAGGGCTGAAAGGAAAAAGGTGCCAAAGCACTCCAAGTATTTGAGCATAAACTCTCATATTATGGAATATTTTTAGTGACACTAATTGTATAATACTGTCTGTATACATTGGGAGGAGTCATGAGCGTTCTGTGGGCTGAGTCCTTTGGTTGAGCTGGTTTAGGTATGTTTCATGGGTGGATCTACATGTCTAGGAGCAGGTCTGGGTGGTTTGGTGCTGTGGCTAGGCAGGGCATGGGTAGGCAAGAAGGGTTCAAATGTACAGATTTGTTATGGTTTTGCTCCCCTGTGCACCCTGTAGAATCACCACTGACTGCATCTAAATTGTATAAAATATTTTCCTTGTATTTCTGTAAGACGGCTCCTTTATCTTGTCAAGACCCTTATATACATGGTACAAGAATATAAAGGGAGATAACTACATAAGAGGGGTTACTCCTCATACTCATAAGGTGGATAACAAAATAGTTATCATTTTCATGAATGAGTTCTGTAAATGTAACTAAGGATTAAGGATATAGTACTTACTTTGCTTTTATGTTATCTTGTCATCAAACACCAAGGTTTGCTGGAATCTGGTTGTATTACAAATAAACTATATTTCAGTTTTAAAAAGAGACACAATAGAGGTAACAAACATTTTATGAATTTTATTATTTTTATATGTTTAAGCAATTTTAATGCCACATAAAATCACATTTGCAATATTGACAAATCAAGGTTATAAATCAAGTCATTATATAAAATGAATCATCAGGTAAATTTCCTGCTTTTGTAGTTAATTTTATATTTATTGAATGGCAAAAATTCTTCTGCCCTTTTCATGTTTTGACCTAACGGAGCAGACTTTCTGAGACTTCTTCTTTTCAAGACTCAGATCAAACCAGTCATTTCCATACACAGCATTTATCACATTATGATCAGTAGTATTGCCATTATTTATGGAAGATCCAATAGGTGGCAAAACCAACTTTTTCTCCAGCTTTACCTCTGTGATTAGACTTTGTTTGGCAGCTGCAGATGGATTGATGTGAGACTGTTTAATGGGTGGCAGTTTTATTTGCCTTTTATAATCAAGATGGTCCTGATGAAACCAGTCATTTGCAGGTTTGTCAGTTAATTTACTGTTCTTCATATTTTTCATATTTCTGTTTGGCAATAGAGGGGGTAAAAAGTGCTTCTGCATCATTTTCTCCTCTTTGACAGTAGGTTCTTTAGCTAGGACAGGTTGGTTTGTGAGGTATTGCTTCATTCCTCCTTGTTTCACTGCCCTTTTTGGATCAAGAGTTTTATATTTGTTCTCATCAGTTTGCTTCTGCAAAAATGATGTCCAGTTAAAATCAAAAGGGTTTTGTTTTCTTTTATATCCAAATCCATTTAGTTCCTTGGAACAATTCTCATTTACCATATACTTAGATAGGAGGTCCAGATGTGATCCACTAGGTTCCGTTGCTGGAACTTGGCTTTTGCAAGGAAACCAGTAAGATGAACCATATGGGAATTCTGAGCCTTCTTTTGCTTGTTGTGCATTCGGCTTTACCTTCTGGCTGAATCCCTTGTTCAGTGATACATTATAAGTATCTGAAAGATCACCGAAGTATGGTATAATGGTGATGGGGGGAAGAACAACGTCCTCAGGTAAACGCCAGTCACATGTAGCATATCTGCTAGGAGGAGTATATCCACCAGGCATGGCTGCTTCAATCACTCTTCAACAATTTGAACAAATATCACTGAATGTAAACACTGCTAACTGTCCTAAAAGGCAACATTCTATATAACACATCATCAACCAGGTGCTGATGTCTATCACTATGGCAACAAAATATTGTGAGACAACAAATGAAACTGATCCCTTAAAGTACTGATGTACCTATATATTATATTATAGATATTTTTAGTTTGAAATAAATAAAGTTTTTCTTTTTTTTTTTTAATGTAACTGTTTCATAATGTCACGGCTAAATATTTTGTTTTGATTTATACATTTTTAAATATATGTAGTCAAAAAACTTTGCAATATACTTTCAATATGTATTTTGTCCCCTTTCCCTGTAATTTGAAAGTGAAAAATTGTGGCAGTACATAAAGTGCACATGGCAGATTTTACATTCCTAACCCTGCCACATATATGTCCCTATACCTTCAGCAGAGATGATAAGATTACAAAGTGCAAAACAATTGAGAGCATGCTAACACAATGGTTGTGGTTAGATGTGTCTACGACATGTGGTGGGAAGGGGTTAGCTATTGAAAAACAATTGCAGCAAATAAGGTACTAATGTATTCAAAACATTTTCACACTCACCTAATATTCATTTATTGCAGGTCTGCAGATAAATCTTTTAATTACAAAATGTTTACTGTCCATTTATATCAGATTAGTATTATTTATAACATTAGATACTGTGCAAATGCCAATTAATTATTTATGTACATAAGTCCCATAATGAAAAAGGAACAAGTAGAACGATTTTCCTTCCATAAGGCAGGAAGAGTCCACTATTCCATAAGGCAGGAAGAGTTACTATTGGGAATATCACTCCTGACCAGCAGGAGGAGGCAAAGAGCACCCCAGCAAAGCTGTTAAATTCCACTCCCTTACCTACAAACCCTAGTCATTCTCTTTGCTTGTATCAGTGCAAGGAAGGGGTAAAGTTGGGTGTCTGATTCTTCTATCAAGAGTTTATTTTTTAAGCAGAACAGGTTGGTTCTGTTTTTTCTGGGGTTTAGCTGTAGTCCACTTCAGTCTCTTCAGTAGAGCAGTGGTGGCTTTTAAGCTTTTGGGAGCTGGGGGGGGGGTATAATCCCTTTTGTGCCTCCCAGGTTGTGAGCTGCCCTTTTGGTAAAATACTATATAAGTTTACTTAATCTTTTTCTTTCTGTATCTACAGGTCCATGTTAGTAAGGAAGCCTTTCAAACCTAGTGAGCTTCCTTGCTGCCGGGCAGATTATTATGGAGGTAAGTGCAGTTTTTTTATTTTTCTGAGAGTGTTCAGAAAAGGTTGGCACTTATGGGGTTAATTTTTGGGATTGTGAACCTGTTTGTGCAGGTTTTTATATGGTGGCAGTTTTTTATGGGGCACTGAGAGAGGTGTTATTATTAAATTATGGCTCTGTTTGGGAGTGTTTTTACACTCCTTATATGGCTTATTCCTCTTTTTTATTTTTATTGAGAGGCTGTGTTTATACTTGTCAGCCTTATACTGCTGGAAGTTTATTTTGGCATCTTTATTTCTGCCGGCGACTGTTTGTTAGTAATGTCGGCCGGGAGGTGTTTGCATACACCCACGATGGGCGGAGCTTCTGCGGCGCGAGTTTTGCGTGCGTTTTTAGGAGGAAGTGTTGTTATGTTTAACGGCTTTCCCTGTTGGCTCTTGTGCTGGTGCGTGTGCGGTCAGTCTGGAGAGCGGAAGGTAGCAGTGGGAGAGTCCGGATCATCTCTGCTACGTTAGTTATTACTCTGGTTCGGGGGAGGTCAGGTAAGCACCTCAGCAAGGTTTGTTGAGGTGCAGAGGTGCTGCAGGGGTCAATTTTTATATTGTATATTTTTCTGTGTCATATGTTTAACATTTTTTTCTTAAAGGGACAGTAACTTTAAAATATTTTTATTTTTTTTATTTTTTTGCTGCTGCAGCTTTCTGAATTTTTGAATTTTCTTTTTTTGTGTTAAGCGGGATCAAGAGGACCTACAAGACATTACTTGCACTTTATGCCTTGATGCTAATGTGGAGCTACCTATCCCTTTCTGTTCCTCATGTATAGAGAGAACATTACAGTATAGGGATAGATTTTTTGATTCGGAGCCTTAATTTTCTAGGGAGAATGTTGTTCAGGAGTCTCCTGTCCAAGCAATTCTGCAGCTTTCTCCCCAATCATCCCAATCTCAATCCTCTTCTCATGCAGTGCCCTGTGTCTCATCTCAGGTTGGTTTTTCATTGCAGGATACTCACATATCCTCTGCTGTATCTGAGGCTTTGTCTGCTTTTCCTGTTTTGCAGGGGAAGCGCAAAAATAAGTTTAGGGGTTCTGACTCTGTTGGTGTTATGTTGAATGTTTCTTCCCATAGGTATGAGGAAGAAGATACTTCAGTAGCGTCTGAGGGTGAAATTTCTGACTCTGATTGTGTAACTCCTTCTGCTGATTCTGAGGTGGTTTCTTTCAGATTTAAGCTGGAGCACCTCCGTTTGTTACTCAGGGAGGTTTTGGCTACCTTGGATGACTCTGATTCGACGGTCAAAGTTACTCCCAAGAAAGCTAGTAAACTTAATAAGTTTTTTGAGGTTCCTTCCGTGGCGGAAGTTTTTCCTGTTCCAGATTGTGTATCAGAGATTATTTCACGGGAATGGGAGAAGCCTGGAATTCCTTTTTCTCCTTCTTCAGTTTTTAGGAAGATGTTTCCTATTGCGGACCCTATTAAGGAATCTTGGCAGACGGTTCCTAAGGTAGAGGGAGCAATTTCCACTTTGGCTAAGAGAACCACTATTCCTATTGAGGATATTTGTTCTTTCAAAGATCCCATGGATAAGAAGCTGTAGACTTTGCTTAAAAGGATGCATGTTCACCAGGGGTTCCAATGGCAGCCTGCTGTGTGTATTGCTACAATTACCAGTGCGGCTGCATATTGGTTTGATGCGTTGTCTGATTCTATTCAGCAGGATACTCCTCTTGAGGAGATTCAGGATAGAATTAAGGCTTTGAAATTGTCCAATTCATTTATTGCGGATGCTTCCTTAGAGGTCATTACGTTGGGAGCAAAGATTTCTGGCTTGCTGTTCTGGCGTGCAGGGCCTTATGGTTAAAGTCCTTGTCTGCGGATGTGTCATCTAAATCTAAGCTTTTGTCTATTCCCTACAAGGGTAAGACCTTGTTTGGGCCTGGTTTGGCTGAGATTATTTCTGATATTACAGGAGGGAAGGGGCATTCTCTCCCTCAGGATAAGAGAAATAAACAAAAGGGTCGTCAAAGTAATTTTCATTCCTTTCGTTCCTTCTCTGGTAAGTCTTCCTCTTCCTCCTCCAAGCAGGATCAGTCCAAGCCCTCTTGGAAGTCCAATCAGTCCTGGAGCAAGAAGAAGCAACCTAAGAAGCCTGCTGCTGACTCAAAGTCAGCATAGCATGAAGGGTCTGCCCCTGATCCAGGAATGGATCGCGTGGGGGGCAGGCTGTTTTTTTTCGCTCAAGCCTGGGTTCGAGATGTTCCAGATCCCTGGGTGGTAGATATTGTGTCCCAGGGATACAAGCTGGAGTTCAAAAAATTTCCTCCCAGGGGCAGGTTTCATCTGTCAAGGTTATCTGTAAACCAGATAAAAAGAGAGGCATTCTTAAGTTGTGTTCAGGATCTTTCTGACATGGGAGTGATCGTTCCTGTTCCAGTCCAGGAGCAGGGACTAGGTTTCTATTCCATCTGTTTATCGTTCCCAAAAAGGAGGGAACTTTCAGACCCATTCTGGACCTCAAGTGTGTAAACAAGTTTTCAGAGTTCCGTCTTTCAAGATGGAAACTATTCGGTCAATTCTTCCTCTGGTTCAAGAGGGTCATTTCATGACTATAGTAGATATAAAGGATGCGTATCTGCATATCTCCATCCACAAGGATCATCAAAAGTTTCTGAGATTTGCCTTCCTAGACGAGCATTTTTGTGACTCTTCCTTTTGATATTGCAACAGCTTCCAGGGTGTTCTCAAAGGTCCTGGGTGCTTTACTGGCAGTTCTCAGAAGTCAGGGGGTTGCAGTAGCTCCTTATCTGGATGACATTCTAGTTCAGGTGCCATCTTTTCAACTAGCAAACTTCCAACACCGAGCCGTTGTTGTCTTTTCTGCGCTCCCACGGTTGGAAGGTGGATTTAGGAAAAAGTTCCTTGATTCTGGATACAAGAGTGGTTTTCTTGGTAACCATTATAGATTCTCTGGAAATGAAGATTTTTTGGACAGAAGCAAGGAAGTCAAAAATGTTCAATTCTTGCCTTGCTCTTCAGTCCTCTCCTCGGCCTTCTGTGGCACAGTGAATGGAGGTTATTCGTCTGATGGTTTCAGTTATGGACATTATTCCGTTTGCTCAGTTCCATCTCAGACCTCTGCAGTTATGCATGCTGAGACAGTGGAACGGGGATTATAAGGATCTGTCTCCAAAGATTGTTCTAGATCAGGCTGCAAGGGATTATCTTCCGTGGTGGTTGTCTCAGAATCTTCTCTCCCAGGGAACCTGTTTTCGCAGGCCTTCCTGGGTGATTGTGACCACAGATGCCAGTCCGCTGGGTTGGGGAGCTGTCTAGGGTTCACTGAAGGCTCAGAGTCTGTGGACCCGGGAGGAATCGGATCTTCCTATAAATGTCTTAGAGCTGAGGGCAATCTTCAATGCTCTTCTGGCCTGGCCTCAGTTAGCTTCAACCCAGTTTATCAGATTTCAGTCGGACAATATAACGTCTGTGGCTTACATCAATCATCAGGGGGAACTCAGAGTTCCTTGGTGATGAAGGAGGTAGCCAGGATTATTCAGTGGGCGGAGGCTCACAATTTCTGTCTGTCTGCAATCCACATTCCAGGGGTGGACAATTGGGAAGCGGATTTTCTGAGCAGACAGACTTTCCATCCGGGGGAGTGGGAACATCATCTGGAAGTGTTTTCCAGTTTGATTCTCAAATGGGGTCAACCGGAATAGGATCTTATGACATCTCGTCACAATGCCAAGCTTCCAAAGTACGGTTCGAGGTCAAGGGATCCTCAGACTGTACTGATAGATGCGCTAGCAGTTCCTTGGAAGTTCAGTCTGGCATACATGTTTCCTCCGTTTGCCCTTCTTCTTCTGGTCATTGCTCGGATCAGACAAGAGAGGACGTCAGTGATTCTCATTGCACCGGCGTGGCCTTGCAGGAAGTGGTATGCTGATCTGGTGGAGATGTCATCCTCTGAAGCTGACTGCTTGGAGATTGAATGTTTGATTCTATCTAACCATGGTTTCTCTGAGTCGGTTATTGAGACTATGATTCAGGCGCGTAAGCCTATGACTAGAAAGATTTATTATAAGATATGGCGTAAATATCTGTATTGGTGTGAATCCAGAGGCTACTCTTGGAGTAGAGTCAGGATTCCTAGGCTTATGTCTTTTCTCCAGGAGGGTCTGGAGAAGGGTTTATCTGCTAGTACCCTGAAGGGTCAAATTTCTGCTTTATCTATTTTGTTGCACAAGCGTCTGGCAGGTGTGCCAGACGTTCAGTCTTTTTGTCAGGCTTTGGTTAGAATGTGGCCTATGTTTAAGTTTGTGACTCCTCCTTGGAGTCTTAATTTCGTTCTTAGAGTTCTTCAACAGGCCTCTAGATTCTTTGGATATTAAGTTGTTAATCTGGAAGGTTTTATTTTTGGTTGCTATCTCTTTGCCCGAAGAGTTTCGGAGCTTTCTGCACTGCAGTGTTAGTCTCTTTTCCTTATTTTTCATTCTGATAAGGTAGTACTTCGTACTGCCCTGGGTTTTCTTCCCAAAGTTGTTTCTGATAAGAATATTAATAAAAAAATTGTAGTTCCTTCTTTGTGTCCTAATCATTCTTCCCATAAGGAATGTTTGTTGCACAATATGGATGTAGTTCGTGCATAAAAATATTATTTGCAGGTGACTAAAGATTTTCGCCAGTCTTCTTCTTTATTTGTTGTTTTTTCTGGGAAGCGTAAAGGTCAGAAAGCTACGGCTACTTCTCTTGTTGGTTGAGGAGTGTTATTCGCTTGGCATATGAGACTGCTGGTCAGCAGCCTCCTGAGAAAATAACGGCTCATTCCACAAGGGCTTCTTCTACTTGGAGCTTCTGTCGATCAGATTTGCAAGGCTGCCACTTGGTCATCTTTACACACTTTTTCTAAGGTTTACAAATTTGATACTTTTGCTTCAGCTGAGGCTGTTTTTGGGAGAAAGGTTCTTCAAGCAGTGGTGCCTTCTGTTTAGGTTAACTGTCTTGTCCCTCCCTTATCATCAGTGTCCTCTAGCTTGGGTATTGATTCCCAATAATAATTATGATGATCCGTGTCATTAGAAAGAAAATGAAATGTATGCTTACCTGATAAATCTGTTTCTTTCTTGACACAGTGAGTCCACGGCCCACCCTGTTTTTTCAGACAGTTTATTTTTATATAAACCTCAGGCACCTATATTACTTCCTTTATCCTTTCCCTTTGGTCGAATGACTGGGGTTTGTGGGTAAGGGATTGGTATTTAACAGCTTTGCTGTGGTGTTTTTTGCCTCCTCCTGCTGGTCAGGAGTGATATTCCCAATAGTAATTATGATGATCCGTGGATTCACCGTGTCAAGAAAGAAACAAATTTATCAGGTAAGCATAAATTTAATTTTTTTGCACCTCATGGAAAAATTTGTCACAGACCTTCCATAATTGATCGCAAGGACTTGTCTTTTGCCTCTTTCTATGGCTCTACAATATACTCCTATTCCATAACCTCTGCTGATATGCTTTAAATTACTGCTTTGGCGTTCTGGTTTACCGATAGATGAGTGTCTGTTGGTAAGTATCATTTTTTTATCTTCCACTTCTTTGAAAGATCTTTCTGCTTATTCTGTTTTGTTTCACAGGAAGATTGCTAATCTTCCTGACTTTCATGGTTTTGTTCAGGCTTTTGCGTGGAATAAGCCTGTGATTTAGCCAATTTCTTCTCCCTGGAGCCTTAACTTGGTGTTTAAAGGTTTTGCAGGTACCTCCTTTTGAGCCTATGCATAACGTGGATATTAAGCTTCTTTCTTGGAAGGTTTTGTTCCTCTTTGCTGTCTCTTCTGCTTGAAAAGTTTCCAAATTATCTGCTCTTTCTTGTGACCCTCCTTATCTTATATTTCATCAGTATAATAAGGCAGTATTAAGGACTTAGTTTGATTTCTTCCCTAAAGTTGTGTCTTACAGACAGTATCAGGAGGGAAATTGTTGTTCCTTCTTTGTGTCCTAATCCCAAGAATGTTTCAGTGAGATATTTGCATTATTTGGATGTTGTTAGAGCATTGAAGTATTACATAGAGGCTACTACGGATTTCAGATACACTTCTAGTTTGTTTGTTCACTTTTCTGCTGCTAGGAAAGGACAGAAGGTTTCTGCTGGGTTTTTTTGGCCTCTTGGTTGAAACTTTTGATTCAGACTTACTTGGAGGAAGGTCAGCCTCCACCGAAACAGATCATTAGTTAGGCCTCATCTTGAGTATTGTGTGCAGTACTCAAGGCCATATCTTCAGAAGAAGGTGGTAAACACAAAGACTGTAAAGGAATTTAAAAATGTCTTTGACATGCATAAGGCTATCCTAAGGAAAAAGTAACATGTAATATGGGTAGACTTGATGGGCCTTTTTGGTTCTTATCTACCGTCAAATTCTATGTTTCTATGTTAACGTGAATCTGTTCAAAGGAGGGCTACCAAAATGGTACATGGTTTAAAAAATAAAACGCACCAGGAGAGGCACAATGACCGAGATATGTATAGCTTAGAGGAGAGAAGGCAAAGAGGCGATATGATAGCAATTTTCAAGTATATTAAAGGGCTTAGTAAAACTGAGCCAGTAAATATTTTATATAAAAAGGAAAATTCAAGAACAAGGGGTCATTATCTCAAGCTGAAAGGTAGTATATTCATTAGTAATTTTTGATGAAGCACTTCTTTACAGAAAAGGTGATTGATTCATGGAATAAACTTCCACAAGAGGTAGTAATGACAAACATTGTGGGGGACTTTAAGAATGCCTGGGAAGTATAAGGCTATCCTTCGAACTAGATACTTTTTGGAAATATCGGGCAGACTGGCTGGGCCTATGACTCTTATCTGCCGTCAATTTCTACGTTTCTATTGCTCATTCTACTAGGTCAGTCACTCACCACTTGTTGGGCTTTTAAGAATGAGGCTTCAGTTTACCAATTTTGCAAGGCAGCTACTTGGTCTTTTTTGCATACTTTTACAACATTTTACCATTTGGATATTTTTGCTTCTTTTGAGGCAGCCTTTGGTAGGAGGAAGGTCCTTCAGGCAGTTGTCTCTGCTTGATTTCGTTTTGCCTGATTATTTACATTTTGCATTAAAAAAAAAAAAAAATCTTTTTTCACTGCTTCTTTTTTTATTCCTTTCCTTATTGTGTCTGTATGTTAGACTAAGGTACCTGTGAGGTGGTAGGGGTTTTATAGAGCTCCTGGGGTTTGCCTTCTACCACCATGAAATAAATACATTTATCAGGTAAGCATAATGTTTTTGTTTTTTTAATAAACATCTTTTTTTTTAATTCCCTGCAATTGTTTACCAATAGCAATGCTCCACCCACCATGGTCCTGTTTCCATACTTCTTGGGAGAAACGTTTTACTGTTTTTCTAGTTTTGTTTTCGTTATCTGACTCTTTCTTTCCAGACTCTTGTGTCCTCTTTAATGTTAATTCTCACTCCTTTTGTTACAATTTTCTACAATCCTCTTTTACTTCATATTCTGTAAGTATGAGATAAAGCAAACCACTATTTTTGTACCCCCTGTTATCTCTATTCATAGCCTGAGTAACGGCAAATAAAAACTCACCCTTCCTGGTTTGGTGCGCATGTTCTTCTGGTCTAGCACTCTTGTTGGTTGCCTAAATGAATATAAAATTAAAAATGAAACTTTCATAAGTCAGAGCTTGCAATTTTGTTAAAAAAACAATAATGCCTTTCCAGTTTACTTCTATTACTAAATGTATTTCATTCTCTTAATATTCTTTGTTAAAGAGCATACCTAGATAGGCTCAGGAGCATGCATGTGTCTTGACCATTACATGGCAGCAGAGTTTGTAACAATGTTCTAAGTACTCTAAGACACATGCACTCCTGAGCCTGTAAGAAATGACACTTAAAACAAAGAAGGATCTTATGTTAAAAGCTATTCACGTTGCAAAATTAATATATACATATTGTGATGAGATGCAGAACACAGAATAGAAGGTACAACGCTATTTTATTACAGAGCATAGAAGTATACAGCTTGTACAACACATCTAACTTGGTAACTGCGACATAGACAATCAACGCCCTAAACCACGCCCCCATCCGGTGACATCACTTCCCACTCTCATCACACATATATCAATAATGGGCCCTTTGCAAACAAATCTATATACAATCTCCTGTATATCTATTTGACCCTCCAGGAACAGACAACAATACTTCCTTCATAATAATCAGTCACACATTTATTAAAGAAAGATAAATACCAAGATTACGCATTATTGTTTACAAGGTTAATACACAGAAAAACAATTTAACAGAGACATAGTAAATAAAATGATATTACCCTGTTTGCTTCAACTGTGGGAGGCCGTAATTCATGGAGTGTAACTAGATGATTTCCCTTCTAGAGAGGCACTCTGAAGACCCTATTCTCATACTGATTTTTATACTCTTTAAACTGCTGATAATACACTTTTGGCTATGTTCCAAACTAGGTATTGTGAGTTATTTGAAGCCTTTGCAATGCTTGTCACTCCCTTATCCATATATGTTATATGCTTGCTTACTGACTAGATCAGCATTACCTCATGCCTGGTGTTAACATAGTCAGAAGGACACACTAAACTCAGCAACAATAAGGACACAATTTTTATATTTATTAAAATCTTACAGTCCACCCCTTTCCTAGGCCTTATAGTGTAACAGCAAGGTTTAGCACATTACTTTATAAATTATTCTCTTAATACAAAAATTAACATAAACAAAACAATTACACATTGACAAATAATTAACATTTTAAAAGTAAATCGCATCAGATGTTGTAAAGTTCTTTTGTTCCCAAAATAATGTCATTGTCCTTGACTTTCATATTTTGCAAAAACAAACTTAAAAATAGATGTTTCTTTGTCACATTTAACCCATTCTGTATAACTTTGCAACATTAGTTCAGTTACATACATTGATTTTGATACCACAATCACGATCTCCATCTTGAAGTTGTCTTAGTCAAACCTAAAGTACCCATGCTGTCCTCTGAAAATGCAAAAGAATTTCGTGCAGCAAAACCCTCCATAATCAGTCATAATGACAATAGGACATGGATTTTCCCAACTTGAAGATAGGTTGTTGTCTTTCTGGTATTTCTAAGAAAATAAAATGCAGTATCTGTTAAATCACATATTTTTAAAATTGTTTAATATAATATCATTTAAATAGTTTCTTGTTTTCTTATTTGTTATTTCAAATGAATAAAACAGCAAGATTAGCTTTATCCATAATACAAAAAGAACAAGTCATTTTAGGAACAAATGAGCGCCTTTTTTAGACATTAAATCTCATTATCATTACTAAAACTATTAATTCAAAAGGTCTAACATTTTGTCAAAATATGTTTTTATTTGAGCTTTACTCCTTACAATATTTTGAGCTACCAACATATTTGCATTGTCAATATGCTGTGATATTCATTTTCTTCATAAATGGAAAGAAAATGATCAGGTAAGCATAATTTATGTTTTTATCAAAATTTGTATCAATTAGAAGTAAAGTCCTTCCAGGTGTTTTATTCAGTCTACAAGTTATTACTTGATATGGCATGACACCTGTAGTAGAGTGTGGGATAGATCTTATGGTCATTGAACATAAAGGTAACAATTTGGCCATGTTGAAAATTTAACACTACAAATTTTAGTTTATAATTTTTTTATAGTATTTATTACCCCTTTCTACCGTTCCTGATAATTGAGGTCTATAAACAATATGTACTTTATGCTTAATTCCCAATGATTAATTAATTTTCTTGAAATATTTTCCCACTAAATGCAGTTATATTATTACTTTCAACTACAAATGGCATTCCCATCTAGAGAAAAGCTCAAATAAAATAACCTTTGCAGCTATAAAAACTATTTGTGAATATCATATATGTACGTATGTGTGTATATATATATATATATATATATATATATATATATATATCTATAAATTCAAGAAGTAGCAGTAGTCAATCTTCATAAAAGAAAAGTCTTTATTGATCCATACGTTAAAATCATCACAGGGGTACACAAAGCAGCATTCAAGATCACAGTATCTGCTAACATGTTTCGGCCTTCAGGCCGTAATCATAGCTGTAATACTTAGCACCTGTACCCTTTAAAAAGCAACAGAGCCACCTTGATTGGTCTAAAAACAAAAGGTGTGATCAAATGCAAATTCCTTATTACACTATATTTAAAGGTGCTGTTAAAACTGTGATACCTGCAAACAGAGAGAAGTACTATACCTAAAATAGAATAATGTAAATCCCAAATGGGTGTCATAATGTTGACCACCAAAGAACTTATTTAAGTTGAAAATATACATAAATAAATAATATAAATAGAGAGATAAATAATCTCTAACGGATGTATAATAAGAGTAACATATTTATATATTTAAACAATGCATAATATAAACTACAAATGCATGTTAGTTACTCAAATATAGATCATTAATTGTCAAATACATTATCCCTTTTTTTTCTTATTTTATATGCTGGTATATTTTATTATGAATCCTATATGTAGTTTCATCAACAAAGGACTGAGAGAATTACAAATCCTAATTATTAGGTAAAATTATATAGTAACATAAGAACGTGGTGTTGCCAAACTGATATAAAGATGTGGGAGTGCAGCCTAAGTTGGACCTAAGGACAGATAATATATTATCATAGAAAGTAACATACATATATATGTATGTATACTTATGGACATATAAAGCCCATATAATTAATCAGAGTTACCTTAGTAGATAATTATATTATGTCCTTAATGTCCATCACATGGTCTTATCTCTCATAACATAATGTTAAATTTAGTCTTGCTCGATGTATTCATAAAAACTAAGCTAGATGTTATCTAAACCAAGGAGGCATCACTGCCAATGGTTAATCAGATCATATTCAGAGTTCAATCCTTTAGGAACCCTGGTTTGTAGTTTAAAGATCCAATACATTTCCCTCTTCTCCAGCAGACGGTCTCTGTCTCCCCCTCTAGGGGGACAGTATACTCGTTCAATAGCCTGCCATCTCAAAGTATGGAGACTTTTTTGATGTTTATTTGCAAAATGCTGTACAAGCAGAGTAGTTGCCTGTCCTGCCTGTATTGTGGACAAATGGTTACGCATTCTCACTTTTATCTCATTTGTCGTTAATCCTACGTACTGCAAGTGACATGCTGTACAAGTGAGAAGATAAATAACGTACGTAGAAGTACACTTGAGACAGCTTTCTATTGGAAATGTTTCACCTGTGTATTCTGACTTGAAAATGTTAGAAGGTAAGACGTATTCACATACCTTGCATTTATTAAGACATTTAAAAATGCCTTTATGTATGAGCCAGGAGCTTTTTGGTTCTTTTAGAACCGGAAGCACTGAAGGAGACAAGATATTCCCCAGTGTAGTAGTCCGTCTATATGAACAACGTAAACCTTGAGAAATGCACCTTTCCAATTTATCATCAGCTGCCAAAAATTTGAAGTGTTGTTTTACGATGTTACATATAGCAGGGTACTCTTCACTATACTCAGTAACAAAGGTAACACCTTTATGTTCATTGGAAACACTTTTATCTTTATGGATAAGTAAACTTCTATCCATTAAATCCACTTGCCGTTTCGCCTTAGATATTGTTTTCTCCTGATAACCTCTATTTCTCAATCTTGTGGATAAGTCTAAGGATTGTTGTTTATGTACCTTATCTGATGTACAATTGCGTTTCACCCTAATGAACTGTCCCTTGGCCACTGCAAAAGGCACATGACTAGGGTGACAACTTTTACCATGCAAAAGAGCATTGCCGGTTATGGGTTTACGATATATCTCGGTTTGAATATTACCCTCTCTTGTACCAATCAGAGTGATATCTAGAAAGTTTATGGTATTCTCATTCAGATCACTAGTGAATTTTAGACCAATTGTGTTCAAATTGATGTATTCAATATATGATGCAAAGTCTGAAATAGAGCCCTGCCAGATAAGGAGGAGGTCGTTGATAAATCTACCATAGTAGAAAATAGAACTTCTAAAAGGATTTCCATCTCCATAGACGTGGGACAGCTCCCACCAACCCATAAATAGGTTGGCATAGGAGGGGGCAAACTTGGCCCCCATCGCTGTCCCACGTCTCTGGAGATAGAATACCCCCTCAAAACTAAAATAGTTATGAGTAAGCAAGTATTTTAATACCCTCAGAATGTAAGATTGAAATTCTCTTGAATAGTCTGAGTGGAACTCAAGAAAGAATTCAATAGCCTTCAGACCTGCATCGTGAGGGATAGAGTAGTAGAGACTTACTACATCTATAGTGGCCCATTTGAAAGTATTATATTCCCATTTTACATTTTCAAGAATATTAATGACACTTTTGGTATCCTGTATATAACTATACAAATTGAGGACGAGTGGTTGTAAAAGGCTATCCAGCCATTGAGAAGCATGTTCAGTTAGTGAGTTGATACCACTAACAATAGGGCGCCCTCTGACCTCTATGAGTGATTTGTGTATCTTGGGTAAATGATGGAAGATGGGCACAACTGGGTTATCAACCACCAGATATTCAAATGTTTTACTATCAATGTGCCCATCCTCCAACCCGTCATCCAAGATACTCATAAGTTCACTCCGGAAAGCATTTGTAGGATCAGTGTGTAAGGGAATATAATCCTCAATATTATTTAATTGGCGTAATGCTTCATTAGTATATTCTACTCTGTCCATAATAACCAAAGATCCACCTTTATCAGCAGAACGAAAGACAATGTCTTTCATCTGTTTAAGTTCTTTAAGTGCTGTTCTTTCTGAGTATGTTAAATTCGATTTGTTACTGGTGGTAGTTGATTTGAGTCTAATTAAATCTCTTTCTACCCTTTTAAAAAAAGTCTCCAGGGTATTACCCCTGTTGTGGATGGGATAAAATTGGGATGGATTTTTGAGGGTATTAGAAGTATTTACTCTATTGTCATCATCGGTCATAATGTTCTCTCCTGCCAAGTTCTCTAGAGTGACTAAATCGCATGTCTCATTTAATGTCATGTTTTGTCTGGGTATTAGACTAATAGTTTGCTGGTCACTATTGATGTTCTCTGAACTTTCTGTTTGTGTCAAAAAATGCCTTTGTAGTGTCATATTACGTATTAATTTATTGACGTCCAGAATAGTATTAAAGACATCAAAATGTCGTGTTGGACAAAAATTTAAACCTCGGTTCAAAAGAGAAATCTGTGCCTCAGTAAAAGTGTGTGAGGACAAATTGACTACATTGTTTATTTGTATTTCCGTCTCCCCCTGCTTCCCCTTAGATGGTATTGGTTTTGTGTGTTTGGTCCTATTCCTGTTTTCTGTATGGGAATGGAAAAAACCTGTTCTAATTGCCTTTGGTCCTCATTTTGTGGTCCCTCATGTTGTATTCCTGATGCGGAGTCCTCCACATATATATACCTTGAATTTGAAGTCGTAAACCCATAACCGGCAATGCTCTTTTGCATGGTAAAAGTTGTCACCCTAGTCATGTGCCTTTTGCAGTGGCCAAGGGACAGTTCATTAGGGTGAAACGCAATTGTACATCAGATAAGGTATATAAACAACAATCCTTAGACTTATCCACAAGATTGAGAAATAGAGGTTATCAGGAGAAAACAATATCTAAGGCGAAACGGCAAGTGGATTTAATGGATAGAAGTTTACTTATCCATAAAGATAAAAGTGTTTCCAATGAACATAAAGGTGTTACCTTTGTTACTGAGTATAGTGAAGAGTACCCTGCTATATGTAACATCGTAAAACAACACTTCAAATTTTTGGCAGCTGATGATAAATTGGAAAGGTGCATTTCTCAAGGTTTACGTTGTTCATATAGACGGACTACTACACTGGGGAATATCTTGTCTCCTTCAGTGCTTCCGGTTCTAAAAGAACCAAAAAGCTCCTGGCTCATACATAAAGGCATTTTTAAATGTCTTAATAAATGCAAGGTATGTGAATACGTCTTACCTTCTAACATTTTCAAGTCAGAATACACAGGTGAAACATTTCCAATAGAAAGCTGTCTAGTGTACTTCTACGTACGTTATTTATCTTCTCACTTGTACAGCATGTCACTTGCAGTACGTAGGATTAACGACAAATGAGATAAAAGTGAGAATGCGTAACCATTTGTCCACAATACAGGCAGGACAGGCAACTACTCCGCTTGTACAGCATTTTGCAAATAAACATCAAAAAAGTCTCCATACTTTGAGATGGCAGGCTATTGAACGAGTATACTGTCCCCCTAGAGGGGGAGACAGAGACCGTCTGCTGGAGAAGAGGGAAATGTATTGGATCTTTAAACTACAAACCAGGGTTCCTAAAGGATTGAACTCTGAATATGATCTGATTAACCATTGACAGTGATGCCTCCTTTCCCTCTTCCCCAGCAGACCCTGAACAAACTTGGTTTAGATAACATCTAGCTTAGTTTTTATGAATACATCGAGCAAGACTAAATTTAACATTATGTTATGAGAGATAAGACCATGTGATGGACATTAAGGACATAATATAATTATCTACTAAGGTAACTCTGATTAATTATATGGGCTTTATATGTCCATAAGTATACATACATATATATGTATGTTACTTTCTATGATAATATATTATCTGTCCTTAGGTCCAACTTAGGCTGCACTCCCACATCTTTATATCAGTTTGGCAACACCACGTTCTTATGTTACTATATAATTTTACCTAATAATTAGGATTTGTAATTCTCTCAGTCCTTTGTTGATGAAACTACATATAGGATTCATAATAAAATATACCAGCATATAAAATAAGAAAAAAAAAGGGATAATGTATTTGACAATTAATGATCTATATTTGAGTAACTAACATGCATTTGTAGTTTATATTATGCATCGTTTAAATATATAAATATGTTACTCTTATTATACATCCCTTAGGCCTAGATTTAGAGTTCGGCGGTAGCCGTCAAAACCAGCGTTAGAGGCTCCTAACGCTGGTTTTGGCCGCCCGCTGGTATTTGGAGTCAGTGATTAAAGGGTCTAACGCTCACTTTGCAGCCGCGACTTTTCCATACCGCAGATCCCCCTACGCCATTTGCGTAGCCTATCTTTTCAATGGGATCTTTCTAACGCTGGTATTTAGAGTCGTTTCTGCAGTGAGCGTTAGAGCTCTAACGACAAGATTCCAGCCGCCTGAAAAAAGCAGGAGTTAAGAGCTTTCTGGCTAACGCCGGTTTATAAAGCTCTTAACTACTGTACCCTAAAGTACACTAACACCCATAAACTACCTATGTACCCCTAAACCGAGCTCCCCCCACATCGCCGCCACTCGATTAAAAATTTTAACCCCTAATCTTCCGACCGCCACCTACGTTATACTTATGTACCCCTAATCTGCTGCCCCTAACCCCGCCGACCCCTATATTACATTTATTAACCCCTAATCTGCCCCCCACAACATCGCCGCCAGCTACTTACAATAATTAACCCCTAATCTTCCGACCGCAAAGCGCCGCCACCTACGTTATCCCTATGTACCCCTAATCTGCTGCCCCTAACACCGCCGACCCCTATATTATATTTATTAACCCCTAATCTGCCCCCCTCAACGTCGCCGACACCTACCTACACTTATTAACCCCTAATCTGCCGAGCGGACCTGAGCGCTACTATAATAAAGTTATTAACCCCGAATCTGCCTCACTAACCCTATCATAAATAGTATTAACCCCTAATCTGCCCTCCCTAACATCGCCGACACCTACCTTCAATTATTAACCCCTAATCTGACGACCGGAGCTCACCGCTATTCTAATAAATGTATTAACCCCTAAAGCTAAGTCTAACACTAACACCCCCCTAACTTAAATATAATTTTAATCTAACGAAATAAATTAACTCTTATTAAATAAATTAATCCTATTTAAAGCTAAATACTTACCTGTAAAATAAACCCTAATATAGCTACAATATAAATTATAATTATATTATAGCTATTTTAGGATTAATATTTATTTTACAGGCAACTTGGTATTTATTTTAACTAGGTACAATAGCTATTAAATAGTTAAGAACTATTTAATAGTTACCTAGTTAAAATAATAACAAATTTACCTGTAAAATAAATCCTAACCTAAGATATAATTAAACCTAACACTACCCTATCAATAAAATAATTAAATAAACTACCTACAATTACCTACAATTAACCTAACACTACACTATCAATAAATTAAATAAACACAATTGCTACAAATAAATACAATTAAATAAACTAGCTAAAGTACAAAAAATAAAAAAGAACTAAGTTACAGAAAATAATAAAATATTTACAAACATAAGAATAATATTACAACAATTTTAAACTAATTACACCTACTCTAAGCCCCCTAATAAAATAACAAAGCCCCCCAAAATAATAAATTCCCTACCCTATTCTAAATTAAAAAAGTTACAAGCTCTTTTACCTTACCAGCCCTGAACAGGGCCCTTTGCGGGGCATGCCCCAAGAAGTTCAGCTCTTTTGCCTGTAAAAAAAAACATACAATACCCCCCCCCAACATTACAACCCACCACCCACATACCCCTAATCTAACCCAAACCCCCCTTAAATAAACCTAACACTAATCCCCTGAAGATCTTCCTACCTTGTCTTCACCATCCAGGTATCACCGATCCGTCCTGGCTCCAAGATCTTCATCCAACCCAAGCGGGGGTTGGCGATCCATAATCCGGTGCTGAAGAGGTCCAGAAGAGGCTCCAAAGTCTTCATCCTATCCGGCAAGAAGAGGACATCCGGACCGGCAACCATCTTGATCCAAGCGGCATCTTCTATCTTCATCCGATGACGACCGGCTCCATCCTGAAGACCTCCACCGCGGACCCATCTTCTTCCGGCGACGTCCAACTGCAGAATGACGGTTCCTTTAAGGGACGTCATCCAAGATGGCGTCCCTCGAATTCCGATTGGCTGATAGGATTCTATCAGCCAATCGGAATTAAGGTAGGAATATTCTGATTGGCTGATGGAATCAGCCAATCAGAATCAAGTTCAATCCGATTGGCTGATCCAATCAGCCAATCAGATTGAGCTCGCATTCTATTGGCTGTTCCGATCAGCCAATAGAATGCGAGCTCAATCTGATTGGCTGATTGGATCAGCCAATCGGATTGAACTTGATTCTGATTGGCTGATTCCATCAGCCAATCAGAATATTCCTACCTTAATTCCGATTGGCTGATAGAATCCTATCAGCCAATCGGAATTCGAGGGACGCCATCTTGGATGACGTCCCTTAAAGGAACCGTCATTCTGCAGTTGGACGTCGCCGGAAGAAGATGGGTCCGCGGTGGAGGTCTTCAGGATGGAGCCGGTCGTCATCGGATGAAGATAGAAGATGCCGCTTGGATCAAGATGGTTGCCGGTCCGGATGTCCTCTTCTTGCCGGATAGGATGAAGACTTTGGAGCCTCTTCTGGACCTCTTCAGCACCGGATTATGGATCGCCAACCCCCGCTTGGGTTGGATGAAGATCTTGGAGCCAGGACGGATCGGTGATACCTGGATGGTGAAGACAAGGTAGGAAGATCTTCAGGGGATTAGTGTTAGGTTTATTTAAGGGGAGTTTGGGTTAGATTAGGGGTATGTGGGTGGTGGGTTGTAATGTTGGGGGGGGGGTATTGTATGTTTTTTTTTACAGGCAAAAGAGCTGAACTTCTTGGGGCATGCCCCGCAAAGGGCCCTGTTCAGGGCTGGTAAGGTAAAAGAGCTTGTAACTTTTTTAATTTAGAATAGGGTAGGGAATTTATTATTTTGGGGGGCTTTGTTATTTTATTAGGGGGCTTAGAGTAGGTGTAATTAGTTTAAAATTGTTGTAATATTATTCTTATGTTTGTAAATATTTTATTATTTTCTGTAACTTAGTTCTTTTTTATTTTTTGTACTTTAGCTAGTTTATTTAATTGTATTTATTTGTATCAATTGTGTTTATTTAATTTATTGATAGTGTAGTGTTAGGTTAATTGTAGGTAATTGTAGGTAGTTTATTTAATTATTTTATTGATAGGGTAGTGTTAGGTTTAATTATATCTTAGGTTAGGATTTATTTTACAGGTAAATTTGTTATTATTTTAACTAGGTAACTATTAAATAGTTCTTAACTATTTAATAGCTATTGTACCTAGTTAAAATAAATACCAAGTTGCCTGTAAAATAAATATTAATCCTAAAATAGCTATAATATAATTATAATTTATATTGTAGCTATATTAGGGTTTATTTTACAGGTAAGTATTTAGCTTTAAATAGGATTAATTTATTTAATAAGAGTTAATTTATTTCGTTAGATTAAAATTATATTTAAGTTAGGGGGGTGTTAGTGTTAGGGTTAGACTTAGCTTTAGGGGTTAATACATTTATTAGAATAGCGGTGAGCTCCGGTCGTCAGATTAGGGGTTAATAATTGAAGGTAGGTGTCGGCGATGTTAGGGAGGGCAGATTAGGGGTTAATACTATTTATGATAGGGTTAGTGAGGCGGATTCGGGGTTAATAACTTTATTATAGTAGCGCTCAGGTCCGCTCGGCAGATTAGGGGTTAATAAGTGTAGGTAGGTGTCGGCGACGTTGTGGGGGGCAGATTAGGGGTTAATAAATATAACATAGGGGTCGGCGATGTTAGGGCAGCAGATTAGGGGTACATAGGGATAACGTAGGTTGCGGCGGTTTACGGAGCGGAAGATTAGGGGTTAATAATAATATGCAGGGGTCAGCGATAGCGGGAGTGGCAGATTAGGGGTTAATAAGTGTAAGGTTAGGGGTGCTTAGACTCGGGGTACATGTTAGAGTGTTAGGTGCAGACGTAGGAAGTGTTTCCCCATAGGAAACAATGGGGCTGCGTTAGGAGCTGAACGCTGCTTTTTTGCAGGTGTTAGGTTTTTTTTCAGCTCAAACAGTCCCATTGTTTCCTATGGGGGAATCGTGCACGAGCACGTTTTTGATGCCGGCCGCGTCCGTAAGCAACTCTGGTATCGAGAGTTGCATTTGCGGTAAAAATGCCCTACGCTCCTTTTTTGGAGCCTAACGCAGCATTTGTTTTAACTCTCGATACCAGAGTTAAATTTATGGTGCGGCCAGAAAAAAGCCAGCGGAGCGTTAACAGCCCTTTTACCGCCGAACTCTAAATCTAGGCCTTAGAGATTATTTATCTCTCTATTTATATTATTTATTTATGTATATTTTCAACTTAAATAAGTTCTTTGGCGGTCAACATTATGACACCCATTTGGGATTTACATTATTCTATTTTAGGTATAGTACTTCTCTCTGTTTGCAGGTATCACAGTTTTAACAGCACCTTTAAATATAGTGTAATGAGGAATTTGCATTTGATCACACCTTTTGTTTTTAGACCAATCAAGGTGGCTCTGTTGCTTTTTAAAGGGTACAGGTGCTAAGTATTACAGCTATGATTACGGCCTGAAGGCCGAAACATGTTAGCAGATACTGTGATCTTGAATGCTGCTTTGTGTACCCCTGTGATGATTTTAACGTATGGATCAATAAAGACTTTTCTTTTATGAAGATTGACTACTGCTACTTCTTGAATTTATCTCTACTACACCAGGCAGCAGTAGCAATCCATCTTATTACAGCTCCGGTTGCTGTGTTGGGACTTTTGCACAGAGTTTCTCCAGACTTGTATCCAGCGCTTTTGTTCTGTAGCAAGGATTGGAGCAGCGTGACACATGACTGCACGCAATCACGGCCTCACACCCCCTCCCGCATAGTGGGACGCCGGTGGATGACGAGTGAGCACGAGAAGGTAGCGGTTATGCTGAGCGGTGAGTAGTGGTCCTGGATACCACGAAGTTTGGCTTACACTTGGTTGTTTTGCTATATATTACTGCGACAGCTACGCGTTGCTTTATGGGACTGTTCGTATGATAGAACCCAGTGCTCTGAAGATACATATGCCGAGCGCACATAGGGGGTGTGAATAGAGTTAAGTGATTTCTTTGTGACCACATTCACCATCAATTGGTTATTATTTATAACTGTGCAAAAACCTGCAGAACTGTTTTTTCAATGAACATTGTCCTTTTTCACAATATATCAATACAGGACATTGCAAGGTTTATAATGGTAACTCCTGTTGTTTTTTGATTTATATATATATATAGGTATAGACATACTGTATATCGTAGCAAAAAAACACCAGCTACATGTAGAAATATGTATTTAATAATAAATAGAACATATTCTTGTATGTGCAGAACATTGGAATGTGAAATATTCATATATATTTTTATATCGAGTTAGCGCAAATGAGAATATGCAATCGTGACTGGGCAGAGTGGGGTGTTTTTTTCTCCATTGACTTCTATGGGGGAATACGTGAACGCGATATTCTAACTTTGTATGTTTGCGCTAGTCGGGATACAGCGAGAGCGAAAACTGTTTATTTTCAACTCATAATATAAGTGCAACCAGGCGTAATCTGACCCTAAATCTGTACGTGTAACACAGTTCATTGCTTTCCATATATAGAAAGTAAAATATCTGTTAGCTGTACAGTAATATATGACCATTGGTCAGTGTCTGAGTGTCTGTATGTGTGTTGTTGTGTGAGTGTGTAAGTGCCTGTGTGTTTGTGTGCATCTATGAGAGTGTTTGTGTGAGAGAGTGTGTATGAGTGTTACAGTGTGTGTGCGTGAGAGTGAGTGTGTGAGAAAGTGCATGTGTGAGATTGCGTGTGTGTGAGAGAGCATGTGTGTGAGACAGCGTGTGTGTATGAGAGAGAGTGTGTGTGTGTATGTGAGAGAGAGCATTTGTGTTTGTGTGTGAGAGAGAGCGTGTATCTGTGTCAGAGACAGAATGTATGTGACAGAGTGTGTGTTAGAAAGAAGGTGTGTGTGTGAGAGAGTGCATGTGTGTGTGTGAGAGAGAGAGCATGTGTGAGTGCTTGTGTGTGTGAGAGAGTGCATATGTGAGAGAGAATGTTTGTGAGACAGAGTGTGTGTGCGTGTGAGAGAGAAATTGTGTGTGTATGACCACTGGACCAACGTGTGTGTGTGTGAGAGTGAGTGTGTTTGTATCTGTGTCAGAGACAGAGTGCCTGTGTGTGTGAGAGTGTGTGTGACAGAGTGTGTGATAGAGAGAGGGTGTGTGTGTGTGAGAGAGTATATGTAGCCGATTTATCAATGTCGGGCATACACTGTTGGCATTTAACATTGCACAAGCAGTTCTGGTGAACTGCTTGTGCAATGCCACCCCCTGCAGAATCCCGGCCAATCAGCCGCTAGCAGGGGTGTCAATCAGGATCGAGAGGATTGATGTCCGCAGCCTTAGAGGCGGCAGACGAGTTAAGGAGCAGCAGTCTTAAGACTGAAGGCTTGCACGGAAACAGAGGCATTGGGGACGACACAGAACTTGTTAAATCGGCCCCTACGTGTGTATTAGTGTTAATGTGTGTGTGAGAGTGTGTGTATTAGAGTGAGTGTGTGAGAGAGAGTGCATGTGTGTGTGACAAAGTGCATGTGTGTGAGAGGGTGTGTGTGTGCGTGTTTGTGTGTGTGAGAGAGAGGGTGTGTGTGTGTGTGCGCGTGTAAAAGAATGTGTGTGAAAGAGAGTATGTTTGTGAGTGAATGTGTGTGATAGGGAGTGTATGGGTGTGAGAGAGTGTGTTTGTGTGAGAGTGTGGGTGCTTGTGACAGAGTATGTGTGAGAGAAACTGTGTGTGTGTATGACCATTGGACCAATGAGTGAGAGTGTGTGTTTCTATGCGTGTGTGAGAGTGTGTGTGTGTCAGAGACATTGAGGCCGAATTATCAAGCTCAGAATGGAGCTTGATGTCCTTTGTTTCCGGCGAGCCTTCAGGCTCACCGGAAACAGAAGTTATGAAGCAGTGGTCTATAGACTGCTGCTCCATAACTTGTCTGCCTGCTCTGAGGCAGCAGACAGAAATCAACCCGATAGAATACAATCAGGTTGATTGATACCTCCCGCAAATCTGCAGGGGGCGGTATTGCACAAGAAGTTCTGGGGAACTGCTTGTGCAATGATAAATTTACATCATATCATGTCCGCTTGAATTTTGATAAATATGCCCCATTGTATGTGTATCCACGTGAGAGACAGAGTGCCTCTTTGTGTGAGGGTGTGTGTGAGAGAGTGTGTGTGATAGTGTGTGTGATAGTGTGTGTGTGATAGAGAGTGTGTGTGATAGTGTGTGTGTGATAGAGTGTGTGTGTGATATTGTGTGTGTGATAGAGTGTGTGTGTGATAGTGTGTGTGTGAGAGAGTGTGTGATAGTGTGTGTGATAGTGTGTGTGTGATAGAGTGTGTGTGTGATAGTGTGTGTGATAGTGTGTGTGTGATAGAGAGTGTGTGTGATAGTGTGTGTGATAGTGTGTGTGTGATAGAGAGTGTGTGTGATAGTGTGTGTGTGATAGAGTGTGTGTGTGATAGTGTGTGTGTGATAGAGAGTGTGTGTGATAGTGTGTGTGTGATAGTGTGTGTGATAGTGTGTGTGTGATAGTGTGTGTGTGATAGAGAGTGTGTGTGATAGTGTGTGTGTGATAGTGTGTGTGTGATAGAGAGTGTGAGTGATAGTGTGTGTGTGATAGAGTGTGTGTGTGATAGAGAGTGTGTGTGATAGTGTGTGTGTGATAGAGAGTGTGTGTGATAGAGAGTGTGTGTGATAGAGAGTGTGTGTGATAGTGTGTGTGATAGTGTGTGTGATAGTGTGTGTGATAGAGAGTGTGTGTGATAGTGTGTGTGTGATAGAGAGTGTGTGTGATAGTGTGTGATAGAGAGTGTGTGTGATAGTGTGTGTGTGATAGAGTGTGAATGTCTGTGTGCAAGTTTGTGTATATGTGTTATTACATTTAAAGGAACAGTAAATACAATAGATTTGCATAATCAACAAATGCATGATAAAAAGACAATTCAATAGCACTTAGGGTCCAATTTAACAATCTCCGTATCGGCCCCAATGCCTCTGGTTCAACGCGAGCCTTCAGGCTCGCCGGAATCAGGAGTTAAGAAGCAGCGGTCTTAAGACCGGTGCTCCTTAACTCGTCCGCCTGCTCTGAGGCGGCAGACAGCAATCCGCCCGATAGTATATGATTGGGTTGATTGACACCCCCTGCTAGCAGCCGATTGGCCGCAAATCTGCGGGGGTGGCATTGCACAAGCAGTTCACCAGAACTGCTTGTGCAGTGTGAAATGCTTTCAGCATTTAGCGATGCAGGCCGGACATGATTGGCTATAGCCTTTATTACCCATTCCCCAGCTTTGCACAACTAACATTGTTATATTAACCCCTTAACGACCGACGACGTGCAGGGTACGTCCTCCAAAAAAGTTAAAGTTACAGTTAACGACCGAGGATGTACCCTGTACGTCATTGGTCTTTGAAAGCGGTGGAAGCGATCCTGATCACTTCCAGCAGCTTTTCTGTTATTGCAGTGATGCCTCGATATGGAGGCATCCTGCAATAACAGTTTTTAGCAGTCCAATGCAGAGAGAGACATTATTAAGTGATCTGTGAGAGGGTGGGGGGTTGGGTGTTGAGGGGGGCAGCTACACTACAGAAAATCTTTTTTTTTTTTAAATTAAAAATTAAAAAATATATATGTTTGATTTCAAACTAGATACTGGCCAAAAGCCATATATGTCTGCTATTTCTGAACAAAGGGGATCCCAGAGAAGCATTTACAACTATTTGTGCCATAATTGCATAAGTTGTTTGTAAAAAATTTCAGTGAGAAACCTAAAGTTTGTGAAAAAGTGAACAACTTTTTTTATTTGATCGCATTTGGCAGTGAAATGGTGGCATGAAATATACCAAAATTGGCCTAGATCAATACTTTGGGTTGTCTACTACACTACATTAAAGCTAAAATTAACCCTACAAGCTCCCTAATTAACCCCTTCACTGCTGGGCATAATACACGTGTGGTGCGCAGCGGCATTTAGCGGCCTTCTAATTACCAAAAAGCCAAGCCGAAGCCATATATGTGTGCTATTTCTGAACAAAAGGAATCCTAGAGAAGCATTTACAACCAGTTGTGCCATAATTGCACAAGCTGTTTGTAAATAATTTCAGTAAGAAACCTAAAATTGTTGAAAAAATTTGTTAAAACGTGAACGATTTTTTTTATTTGATCGCATTTGGCGGTGAAATGGTGGCATGAAATATAAAATAAATGGGCCTAGATCAATCCTTTGGGATGTCTTCTAAAAAAATATATATACATGTCAAGGAATATTCAGGGATTCTTGAAAGATATCGGTGTTCCAATGTAACTAGCGCTAATTTTGAAAAAAAGTGGTTTGGAAATAGCAAAGTGCTACTTGTATTTATTGCCCTATAACTTGAAAAAAAAGCAAAGAACGTGTAAACATTGGGTATTTCTAAACTCAGGACAAAATTTTGAAACTATTTAGCATGGGTGTTTTTTGGTGGTTGTAGATGTGTAACAGATTTTAGGGGTCAAAGTTAGAAAAAGTGTGTTTTTTTCCATTTTTTTCCTCATATTTTATATTTTTTTTATAGTAAATTATAAGATATGATGAAAATAATGGTATCTTTAGAAAGTCAATTTAATGGTGAGAAAAACAGTATATAATATGTGTGGGTACAGTAAATGAGTAAGAGGAAAATTACAGCTAAACACAAACACCGCAAAATGTAAAAATAGCCTTGGTCCCAAACGGACAGAAAATGGAAAAGTGCTGTGGTCATTAAGGGGTTAATATACTTTATAACATTTAAACCTCTACATTTCTGCCTGTTTGTAAGCCACTACAGACAGCCTCTTTTCACATGTTTTATTAGCTTTTCACAACAGAAGACTGCATCTCCTGTGCACAGCCCTCTTCAGATCACCCCACAGATTTTGAATTGGATTCAGGTCTGGGCTCTGGCTGGGCCATCCCAAAACTTTAATCTTCTTCTGGTGAAGCCATTCCTTTGTTGATTTGGATGTATGCTTTGGGTCGTTGTCATGCTGAAAGATGATGTTCCTCTTCATATTCAGCTTTCTAGCAGAAGCCTGAAGGCTTTGTGCCAATATTGTCTGGTATTTGGAACTGTTCATTATTCCCTCTACCTTGACTAAGGCCCCAGTTCCAGCTGAAGAACAACAGCCCCAAAGCTTGATGCTGCCACCACCATGCTTCGCTGTGGGTATGGTGTTCTTTTGGTGATGTGCAGTGTTGTTTTTGCACCAAACATATCTTTTGGAATTATGGCCAAAAAGTTCAACTTTGGTTTCATCAGACCAGAACACCTTTTGCAACATGCTTTTGGGAAACTTCAGATGTGTTTTTGCAAAATTTAGGCTTGGATGTTTTTTTTTGTAAGAAAAGGCTTCCGTCTTGCCACTCTACCCCATAGCCCAGACATATGAAGAATAAGGGCGATTGTTGTCACATGTACCACACAGCCAGTACTTGCCAGATATTCCTGCAGCTCCTTTAATGTTGCTGTAGGCCTCTTGGCAGCCTCCCAGACCAGTTTTCTTCTCGTCTTTTCATCAATTTTGGAGGGACATCCAGTTCTTGGTAATGTCACTGTTGCACCATATTTTCTTCACTTGATGATGACTGTCTTCACTGTGTTCCATGGTATATCTAATGCCTTGGAATTCTTTTGTACCCTTCTCCTGACTGATACCTTTTAACAATGAGATCCCTCTGATGCTTTAGAAGCTCTCTGCGGACCATGGCTTTTGCTGTAGGATGCGACTAACAAAATGTCAGGAAAGACCTACTAGAACAGCTAAACTGTATTTGGGGTTAATCAGAGGCACTTTAAATGATGACAGGTGTGTACTGACTCCTATTTAACATGATTTTGAATGTGATTGCTTCATTCTGAACACAGCTACATCCCCAGTTATAAAAGGGTGTTCACACTTATGCAGCCATATTATTTTATTTTTTTATTTGTATTTCCCTTTACCTAAAAGATTTCAGTTTGTTTTTCAATTGAGTTGTACAGTTTATAGGTCACATTAAAGGTGGAAAAAGTTCTGAAATGATTTATCTTTGTCTCATTTTTTTACATCACAGAAACCTGACATTTTAACAGGGGTGTGTAGACTTTTTATATCCACTGTATATTTACATTGCGGTCTATGGGAACACACAGTTCCCATAGACTGCAATGTAAAGGCACTTTTCAGTGGCGTTTTCTTTCTAACACCCCACTCCCACCAACTTTAAAGCCCCAAAACTGCCTAGTTATTTATTTATTTTAATAAAAAACTATAATGCCTTCCATTTTGAGGGCATTTGGGGCACTTTTGGGGATCTAATCTCTGGTTAATTTTCAGAGCACTAGGCAGTCACTTTTTGCGCACCAGCAGATGGGCAAATCTAGCCCTATATTCTATATCCATTATGTTTAACCTCTGTCACTGTTATAATTCTAATATTGTCAGATATCAGTACACCCAGGGGACTCTATACCATTCAGTTCACAAAATTAGGGCTGAAAGGAAAAAAGGTGCCAAAGCACTCAAAGTATTTGAGCATAAACTCTCATATTATGGAACATTTTAGTGACACAAATTGTATAATACTGTCTGTATACATTGGGAGGAGTCATGAGCGTTCTGTGGGCGGAGTCATGTGGTCGAGCTGGTTTAGGTATGTTTAATGGGTGGATCTACATGTCTAGGAGCAGGTCTGGGTGGTTTGGTGCTGTGGCTAGGCAGGGCATGGCTAGGCGAGAAGGGCCAGCAGGGAAAGGACATAGTCTCCCTCTTCCTCAACACAATAGAGGTGCAAATGTACAGATTGTGATGGTTTTGCTCCCCTGTGCACCCTGTAGAACCACCACTGACTGCATCTAAATTGTATAAAATATTTTCCTTGTCTTTCTGTAAGACGGCTCCTTTATCTTGTCAAGACCCTTATATACATGGTACAAGAATATAAAGAGAGATAACTACATAAGAGGGGTTACTCCTCATACTCATAAGGTGGATAACAAAATAGTTATAATTTTCATGAATGAGTTCTGTAAATGTAACTAAGGATTAAGGGTATAGTACTTACCTTGCTTTTATGCTATTTTGTCTTAACACCAGGGTTTGCTGAAATCTGGTTGTATTACAAATAAACTATATTTCAGTTTAAAAAAGAGACACAATAGAGGTAACAAACATTTTATGAATTTTATTATTTTTATGTGTTTAAGCAATTCGAATATCACATAAAATCACATTTGCCATGTTGACAAATTAAGGCTAGAAATCAAATCATTATATAAAATGATTGTTCAGGTAAATTTCCTGCTTTTGTAGTTAATTTTATATTTATTGAATGGTGAAAATTCTTCGGCCCTTTTCATGTTTTGACCTAACGGAGCAGACTTTCTGAGGCTTTTTCTTTTCAAGACCCAGATCAAACCAGTCATTTCCATATACAGCATTTATCACATTATAATCAGTAGTATTGCCAGTATTTCTGGATGATCCAATAGGTGGCAAAACCAACTTTTTCTCCAGCTTTACCTCTTTGATTAGATTTTGTTTGGCAGCTGCAGATGGATTGACGTGAGACTGTTTAATGGGTGGCAGTTTTATTTGCCTTTTATAATCAAGATGGCCCTGATGAAACCAGTCATTTGCAGGTTTGTCAGTTATTTTACTGTTCTTCATATTTTTCATATTTCTGTTTGGCAATAGAGGGGGTAAAAAGTGCTTCGGCATCATTTTCTCCTCTTTGACTGTAGGTTCTTTAGCTAGAACAGGTTGGTTTGTGAGGTATTGCTTCATTCCTCCTTGTTTCACTGCCCTTTTAGGATCAAGAGTTTTATATTTGTTCTCATCAGTTTGCTTCTGCAAAAATGATGTCCAGTTAAAATCAAAAGGGTTTTGTTTTCTTTTATATCCAAATCCATTTAGTTCCTTGGAACAATTCTCATTTACCATATACTTAGATAGGAGGTCCAGATGTGATCCACTAGGTTCCGTTGCTGGAACTTGGCTTTTGCGAGGAAACCAGTAAGATGAACCATATGGGAATTCTGAACCTTCCTTTGCTTGTGCATTCGGCTTTACCTTCTGGCTGAATCCCTTGTTCAGTGATACATTATAAGTATCTGAAAGATCACCAAAGTATGGTATAATGGTGATGGGGGGAAGAACAACGTCCTCAGGTAAACGCCAGTCACGTGTAGCATATCTGCTAGGAGGAGTATATCCACCAGGCATGGCTGCTTCAATCACTCTTCAACAATTTGAACAAATATCACTGAGTGTAAACACTGTTAACTGTCCTAAAAGGCAACATTCTATTAACACATCATCAACCAGGTGCTGATGTCTATCACTATGGCAACAAAATATTGTGAGACAACAAATGAAACTGATCCCTTAAAGTACTAATGTACCTATATATTATATTATAGATATTGTCAGTTTGAAATAAATAAAGTTTTTCTACTTTTTTTTTTTTTAAATGTAACTGTTTCTCTCATAATGTCACAGCTAAATATTTTGTTTTGATTTATACATTTTTAAATATATGTAGTCAAAAAACTTTGCAATATACTTTCAATATGTATTTTGTCCCCTTTCCCTGGAATTTGAAAGTGAAAAATTGTGGCAGTACATAAAGTGCACATGGCAGGTTTCACATTCCTAACCCTGCCACATACATGTCCCTAACTACCTTCAGCAGAGATGATAAAATTACAAAGTGCAAAACAACTGAGAGCATGCTAACACAATGGTTGTGATTAGCTGTGTCTACGACAAGTGGTGGGTAGGGTTTAGCTATTGAAAAACAATTGCAGCAAATAAGTTACTAATGTATTCAAAACATTTTCACACTCACCTAATATTCATTTATTGCAGGTCTGCAGATAAATCTTTTAATTACAAAATGTTTACTGTCCATTTAAATTAGATTATTATTATTTATAACATTAGATAATGTGCAAATGCCAAATAATTATTTATGTACATAAGTCCCATAATGAAAAAGGAACAAGTAGAGCGATTATCCTTCCATAAGGCAGAAAGAGTCCACTATTCCATAAGGCAAAAAGAGTTACTATTGGGAATATCACTCCTGACCAGCAGGAGGAGGCAAAGAGCACCACAGCAAAGCTGTTAAATACCACTCCCTTACCCACAAACCCCAGTCATTCTCTTTGCTTGTATCAGTGCAAGGAAGGGGTAAAGTTAGGTGTCTGATTCTTCTATCAAGAGTTTATGTTTTAAGCAGAACAGGTTGGTTCTGTTTTTTATGGGGTTTAGCTGTAGTCCACTTCAGTCTTTTCAGTAGAGCAGTGGTGGCTTTTAAGCTTTTGGGAGCTGGGGGGGGGGGTATAATCCCTTCTGTGCCTCCCAGGTTGTGAGCTGCCATTTTGATAAAAGACTATGTAAATTTACAAACGGCTAGATTACGAGTCTTGCGTTAGCCTTAAAAAGCAGCGTTGAGAGGTCCCAACGCTGCTTTTTAACGCCCGCTGGTATTACGAGTCTTGCAGGTACAGGTGTACCGCTCACTTTTTTTCTGCGATTTTTGCATACCGCAAATCCCCTTACGTCAATTGCGTATCCTATTTTTATAATGGGATTTTCCTAATGCCGGTATTACGATTGCTGGAAAAAGTGAGCGGTAGACCCTCTCCTGTTCAGACTCCTACCGCATTTAAAAGTCAGTAGTTAAGAGTTTTATGGGCTAATGCCGTAACATAAAACTCTTAACTAAAGTGCTACAAAGTACACTAACACCCATAAACTACCTATTAACCCCTAAACCGAGCCCCCCCCCCCCCATCGCAAACACTTAACTAAAATGTTTAACCCCTAATCTGCCGACCGGACATCGCCGCCACTGTAATAAATATATTAACCCCTAAACCACCGCACTCCCGCCTTGCAAACACTAGTTACATTTTATCAACCCCTAATCTGCCGTCCCTAACATCGCCGACACCTACCTACATTTATTAACCCCTAATCTGCCACCCCCAACGTCGCCGCTACTATATTAAATTTATTAACCCCTAAACCTAAGTCTAACCCTAAGTCAAACCCCCCTAACTTAAATATAATTTAAATAAAACGAAATTAAATTACTACTATTAAATAAATTATTCCTATTTAAAACTACTTACCTGTAAAATAAACCATGATAGCTACAATATAACTAATAGTTACATTTGTATCTATCTTAGGGTTTATATTTATTTTACAGGCAACTTTGTATTTATTTTAACTAGGTACAATAGTTATTAAATAGTTATTAACTATTTATTAGCTACTTAGTTAAAATAAATAAAAATTTACCTGTAAAATAAAACCTAACCTAAATTACAATTACACCTAACACTACACTATCATTAAATTAATTGCATAATACGTGGGGGGGGGGCAGATTAGGGGTTAATAAATAAAATGTACGGTTCAGCGATGTTGGGGGCATCAGATTAGGGGTTCATAAGTATAATGTAGGTGGCGGCGGTGTCCGGAGCGGCAGATTAGGGGTTTATAATATAATGTAGGTGGCGACAATGTCGGGGACGGCAGATTAGGGTTTAATAAGTGTAAGATTAGGGGTGTTTAGACTCGGGGTTCATGTTAGGGTGTTAGGTGTAGACATAAAATGTATTTCCCCATAGGAATCAATGGGGCTGCGTTAGGAGCTGAACGCTGCTTTTTTGCAGGTGTTAGGTTTTTTTTCAGCCAGCTCAGCCCCATTGTTTCCTAAGGAGAAATCGTGCACGAGCACGTTTAGCCAGCTCACCGCTACCATAAGCAGCGCTGGTATTACAGTGAGATGTGGAGCTAAATTTTGCTCTCTGCTCACTTTTCTGAGGCTAACGCCGGCTTGAAGAAAACCTGTAATACCAGCGTTGTCTTAAGTGAGCGGAGAGAAAAAAAGATTCGTTAGCCACGCACACCATTACCTACAAAAACTCGTAATCTAGCTGTTAGTCTTTTTCTTTCTGTATCTACAGGTCCATGTTAGGAAGGAAGCCTTTCAAACCTAGTGAGCTGCCTTGCTGCCGGGCAGATTATTATGGAGGTAAGTGCAGTTTTTATTTTTCTGAGAGTGTTCAGGAAAGGTTGGCACTTATGGGGTTCATTTTTGGGATTGTGAACCTGTTTGTGCAGGTTTTTATATGGTGGCAGTTTTTTTATGGGGCACTGAGAGAGGTATTATTATTAAATTATTGGCCTGTTTGGGAGTGTTTTTACACTCCTTATATGGCTTATTCCTCTTTTTTATTTTTATTGAGAGGCTGTGTTTGTTCTTGTCAGCCGTATACTGCTGGAAGTTTATTTTGGCGTCTTTATTTCTCCCAGCGACTGTTTGTTAGTAATGTCGGCCGGGAGGTGTTTGCATATGCCCACGATGGGCGGAGCTTTTGTGGCGTGAGTTTTGTACGCGTTTTTAGGAGGAAGTGTGTGTTATGTTTAACGGCTTTCCCTGTCAGCTCTTGTGATGGTGCATGTGCGGGCAGTCTGGAGAGCGGGTGGAAGCAGTGGGAGAGTCCAGATCATCTCTGCTACGTTAGTTATTACTCTGGTTCGGTGGAGGTCAGGTAAGCACCTCAGCAAGGTTTGTTGAGGTGCAGAGGTGCTGCAGGGGTCAATTTTTATATTCTATTGTATATTTTTCTGTATCATGGCCTCGATCCGATATAAATCGTCGCCCGCAAAAGCCGGCGACGCCAAATTTTGCGCTGGTTTGGTGTCACATATACGGCGTAACATAGAAGTTACGCTTGTATATTTCTGCCTTCGGCCGTAGTTTTTTGGCCCATAGACAGGTATACCAAACCAGCGCAGTTTGGTATCCAATATACAGCGTAAGGACAAACGTGGCGAAAATGGAGAAATCTTACTCCATTTTAACCTCGCCACAAATTGCAGGCGTAGTAAGCCTTACGCTGTGTATTGGAGCCCCGTAACTCCCTAAACTACCTGCAAAATAAAATCTAACACCTAACGCATGCGCAATGTCTATCTACCTGTCAACCGCGATCTGCAAAATAAAACCTAACACCTAACGCATGCGCAATGTCTATCTACCTGTCAACCGCGATCCCCCGCCGCAATCCCTAATAAACGCCTAGATTTAGAGTTTTGCGTTAGAAGGGGTGCGTTAGCTACGTGTGGTTTTTTCCCCCCGCACCTTTTAAACAACGCTGGTATTTAGAGTTCTCAGAAGGGCTGCGTTAGGCTCCAAAAAGGGAGGGTACAGGCATATTTACCGCCACTGCAACTCTCAATACCAGCGTTGCTTACGGACGTGGCCAGCTTCAAAAACGTGCTCGTGCACGAATCCCCCATAGGAAACAATGGGGCAGTTTGAGCTGGAAAAAAACCTAACACCTGCAAAAAAGCAGCGTTCAGCTCCTAACGCAGCCCCATTGTTTCCTATGGGGAAACAGTTTCTAAGTCTGCACCTAACACCCTAACATGTACCCCGAGTCTAAACACCCCTAACCTTATACTTATTAACCCCTAATCTGCCGCCCCCGCTATCGCTGACCCCTGCATATTATTTTTAACCCCTAATCTGCCGCTTCGTACACCGCCGCAACCTACGTTATCCCTATGTACCCCTAATCTGCTGCCCCTAACACCACCGACCCCTATATTATATTTATTAACCCCTAATCTGCCGCCCCCAACGTCGCCGCCACCTACCTACAATTATTAACCCCTAATCTGCCGACCGGACCTCACCGCTACTCTAATAAATGTATTAACCCCTAAAGCTAAGTCTAACCCTAACACTAACACCCCCCTAAGTTAAATATAATTTAAATCTAACGAAATAAAATAAATCTTATTAAATAAATTATTCCTATTTAAAGCTAAATACTTACCTGTAAAATAAACCCTAATATAGCTACAATATAAATAATAATTATAATGTAGCTATTTTAGGATTAATATTTATTTTACAGGCAACTTTGTATTTATTTTAACTAAGTACAATAGCTATTAAATAGTTAATAACTATTTAATAGTTACCTAGTTAAAATAATTACAAAATTACCTGTAAAATAAATCCTAACCTAAGTTACAATTAAACCTAACACTACACTATCAATAAATTAATTAAATAAACTATCTACAATTATCTACAATTAAATCAACTAAACTAAATTACAAAAACAAACAAACACTAAAGTACAAAAAAATAAAAAAAGATTACAAGATTTTTAAACTAATTACACCTACTCTAAGCCCCCTAAAAAAATAACAAAGCCCCCCAAAATAAAAAAATGCCCTACCCTATTCTAAATTAAAAAATTTACAGCTCTTTTACCTTACCAGCCCTTAAATCAAAGAGCTGATTACTTTGGGGCAATGCCCCACAAAAGGCCATTTTAAGGGCTGGTAATATTTTAGGGGGTAATACATTTATTATAGGCGGCGGCGGTGTAGGGGGATTAGATTAGGGGTTAATACATTTAATATAGGTGGCGGCGGTGTAGGAGGATTAGATTAGGGGTTAATAATTTTAGGGGGATCACATTAGGGGGTTAGACATTTAATGTAGGCGGCGGCGGGGTCCGGGAGCGGCGGTTTAGGGGTTAAGCACTTTATTAGGGATTGCGGCGGGGGATTGCGGTTGACAGGCAGATAGACATCGCGCATGCGTTAGGTCTTAGGTTTTATTTTGCAGCCAGTTTAGGTAGTTACGGGGCTCCAATACTCAGCGTAAGGCTTACTACGCCTTCAATTTGTGGCGAGGTGAAAATGGAGTAAGATTTCTCCATTTTCGCCACGTAAGTCCTTACGCTGTATATTGGATACTAAACTGCGCGGGTTTGGTATACCTGTCTATGGGCCAAAAAACTACAGCCGAAGGCAGAAATATTCGAGCGTAACTTCTAGGTTACGCCGTATATAGGATACCAAACGCGCGCAAATTTTGGCATCGCCGGCTTTTGCGGGCGACGCTGCATATCGGATCGGGCCCCAGATTTGTAAGGCGGCTACCTGGTTTTCCTTACACACTTTTTCTAAATTTTACAAGTTTGATGTATTTGATTTGGCTGAAGCAGTTTTCGGGAGAAAAGTTTTGCAGGCTGTGGTGCCCTCAAATTAGGATTCGCCTCTTTTTTCTGTTCCCTCCCGTTATTCATTCAGTGTCCTCTGGAGCTTGGGTATAGTTTTCCCAACAGTAAGGAATGAAGTTGTGGACTCTCTCTGCCTTATGGAAGGAAAACATAATTTATGCTTACCAGATAAATTCCTTTCCTTCCTGGCAGGGAGAGTCCATGACCCCACCCGTAATTTAATTTTTTTGATGGGCGGCTCCTTTTTTATATTATTTCTTCTGGCACCTTTTATACCCTAATGTTTCTCCTACTTTTCCTTGTTCCCTCAGCAGAATGACTGGGGGATAGGGGAAGTGGGAGGGATATTTAAGCATTTGGCTGGGGTGTCTTTGCCTCCTCCTGGTGGCCAGGTGTTGTATTTCACAACAGTAAGGAATAAAGTTGTGGACTCTCCCTGCCAGGAAGGAAAGGAATTTATCTGGTAAGCATAAATTATGTTTTTATATTTATTTGATTGAAAACTTTATTCTATAACCATTATGCTGGCCCTTGGTCACTCTTATAAATCTATTACTGTCATACATCTGTGATTCTAGACTACCGCTCTGGTCTGGTAGTGGGATCAAGATACATTGAGTTTAATGGAGTGATTGGACTAGACAGCGTGCCACAATACGCTTAGAAAAAAACAGACCCGCTCAGTAGAGGCAGGAGCCACGTTCTGCAAAATTCTACTTTGTGATAAAATATCTCTAAAATACTTTGTAATATAAAGATGGCACTAAGATAATGTTATATAATTCTGCACATAGTAACACTATTGTGTAGGTTTACTGCCCCTTTATAATAAATAAAAACTTACCTGTGAAATAAAAAAAAAACCTAAGCTTAAACTATAAATAAACCTAACATTACTATTGAAAGAAAAGAAAAAAAAAATACCAAAACTAAAAAACCTAAATTACAAAATTAAAAAATCCTAACACTACGAAAGAAACTAAACTAACATTACAAAAAAATAACAAAACCCCCCTAATCTAACACTAAACTACCAATAGCCCTTAAAAGGACCTTTTGTAGGGCATTGCCCTAAGTTTAACAGCTCTTTTTACTTAAAAAAAAGTCCCCCCTAACAGTACAATGCCCCACCCACCCAACCCCCCAAAATAAAAAAGACCTAACTATAAAAAAACCTAAGCTACCCATTGCCCCTAAGGGGGCATTTGTATGGGCATTACCCTTAAAAGGGCAATCAGCTCGTTTACTGCCCATTAAAAAAAAAAAAAAAAAGCCCTTATCTAAAAAACAAACCCACCCAAAAAAAAAAAAAACATTCCTGTTGTCAGGCGATAAAAGTCTTCTTCAAGCCGGCTTCATCTTCAATCTTTATCCCAGTGTCGCGGAGCAATCTTCAATCTCCATTCACGGGTCACGGAGCTGAGGCAGTGGGGAGCAAGATCAACGATGGCATGGACATCCAACGTGGAGGCTCCTCTTCATGTGATCATCTGCTGCACACTGAAGATTGAATGCAAGGTACCCATTTTATATTGGGGTACTTTGCATTCCTATTGGCTGAAAATTTTAAATCAGCCAATAGGATGAGAGCTGCTTAAATCCTATTGGCTATTTTAAACAGCCAAATGGATTTAAGTAGCTCTCATCCTATTGGCTGATGCATCCTATAGGTCTGTGTATATGTCTGACTATCTATGCATGTGTGTGGGTGAATGGGTAGATTTGTGTATGTGTAAGGGTGCATGTGTGTGAGTAGTGCATGTATAAGTGTGAGTGTATGCGTGTATGTTTGTAGTGTGTGAATGTTCATCTGTGTGTATGTGTGTGGGTGCATGTATGTTTATCAGTGTGTGAGTAGTGTATGTATCTGTCTGTGCATGTGTGTCTGTCTATCTGTACATTGTACATGTGTTTACACACAAACACAAACACTCATACACTAATATATACATATATATATATACACGCGTGCGCACTGGTACACAAACACTCATAAATACACACACTTATGCATACATATAAACATACAGACACACACACACACGCGTGCGCACTGGTACACAAACACACTCATAAATACACACACTTATGCATACATATATACACACACACTCAAATAAACTCATACACACACACACATATAGTTTCCAGGTGAATCTAAAAACTGTTTTTTAAAGCTGCTTTCAGGGACTGGACTGGGTGCATTTGCCATTGCCTGAACAGCAGTTACTAAAAATAAACTGGGTGCACCAACCATACCCAGGCAGCACACTCAGAATAAACTGGCAGCACTTGGTACAGACAGCTTAGGGCATAACCATAAATATATAAAAACAATGCAAAATAAATTAGCTGCCATTTACTTATGGAATGAAAGCAGCAAATGCTAAAAACCTAAACAAAAGGATTTAGTTACAGCTGTTGGCCAAGGGATAATTATCCCAAAATAACCCAAATCCCAAATCTGGAGGTGCTATAAAGGGGCTTTTGGGCTAATTGTCTTGAAAAAAAAAATTAGCTTGTGAAAGCTAATACAAAGGGGCTAATTTATCAAGGGCCGAATGGCCCCTGATGCCGACCAGAAACAGCAGTTAAGAAGCAGCGGTCTTAAGCCCGCTGCTCCTTAACTCATCTGCCGCCTCTGAGGCTACAGACAGCAATCAACCCAATCGGATACGATTGAGTTGATTGACACCCCCTGCTAGCGGATCTGCAGGGGGCGACATTTCACAAGCAGTTCACCAGAACTGCTTGTGCACTGTTAAATGCTGACAGCGTATGCTGTCAGTATTCAGCTATGTCTGACGGACATGATCCGCTGAGCGGTTCATGTCGGACAGACATATGATAAATCGGCCCAAAAGTGATAACCTCAAATTACAGGCATTGCAACCAAACTATAGTATTAGAGAAGTAGAATATGCCAGAAATCCAACAAGCCCTCCACTCCTCACTTTTAAACACAATCTAATTAAAAAACACATAGGGCCAGATTACAAGTGGCATGCTATTTAGCGATTTTACTCCCCTGCAAACACCGTCAGAAGTAAACTTGTAACACGCGCAAGTTAGCATGTGAATTACAAGCTGAAAGTAAATAGTTTGTGTGCAAGTGAAAACCGACATGCTCTAACTTAACACTTATCACTGTCAGTATATTTATGAAAATCTTAGTAGTGCTCTCCAAATAATATATCAGCTTATGGCAGGGTTATAACACAATACAAATAATAATTATCCTTAAAAATAGAAACCCTTAACTAACATGCATCTACTAGAAACCATACAATTAATATAAATACCTGAATTCTTTTATTTAGTTAATATCCATGAACATTTTGAAATATATTTGCAATACCAGAATATGACACAATATTATATACGTTAAAACCGACTATTAAGATATGCTATCCTTCTTACAAAACCCAGAAAAATGTCCTTTTAAAACCAGCCTTTCATTCAGTTAACACAATGGGACTGAAACCTTTAACATCCAAGCAATACAATTCTAAATAGTGCTTATAAACAATAGGATAATATATATATTATGCTATTTAACTGCAATTTATCCTAATACAATATTGATTTAAAACACCAGAACTTTCACAGATAAATCACTTAGCCTACCAGATACAAATTTAAACAATACCTATGCTTATAAAATATTAACTTGAAATAAAACTACTTCTTTAAATCTGCTACATACAGCAATAATAAATGTTTACTTTAAATATTTGCATACCAATAGGCAAGTTAAGAACTATTTAAGGTTATGCAATACAATTTAAAACACAATTTGCTCTCTCCAATCTTTCAATTGTAATTTAACTGTAGTGACTATGTATATAACTTATTTTAAAACATCACATGTAATTTCAATACTTTACCAAATAATCCAATCGATGTCCAGTTTCCAATGTTTCTCAACAGATTCAATTTCACCTCAGAAATTCAAAATTGGGGATATTGCATATGGAGTCCAAGCGTAGCTGTGTGCTTTAATAATAACCACAGTAGTTATTCCTTCAGGATTAGCCAGCAGCCTCCATCAGTCTCTATGCTTGGGGTTAAATCATCTGATTTCCCCCCTCCCCTTTCTTGATCATTATCAGTCATTGGTGAGTATTGGAAACGCCCACAGAAGCCTTGTCTCGGATTGGTTCTTTGCAACTGAACATGGATTGGTTTACTTGGCAAAGTATGTTGTCAAGGAAATGCATCCTTGCAACAACCAATCATCTCATGGCTGCAATTTCGCATCATAACACTAGGTGGCAGCAGACAGCACAACACAGCAATACATGCAATACTATTTCTAAACATTTTACACTTAATTCAGTATTTCTATGAAATGGTTATTCATTTTATCATAATTTACTGCAATAACTACTCACAATATTTTTTTTGGATAAGTAATATCTTATGAATTTTCTGATCATTTTGATATGAAATACAGTATATTATATTAAAATAATGTATCCTGTTTCTGAAATTAATGGCATTTATACATCTAAAATGTTTTCAGAGTTGTGTTTAAGCTTTCAAAAACATCTAGTGTATATAATCATATGACATGATTCAGATATCCCATGCAGAAAATAGAAAAATTATGTTACATATAATTAAATAATGGGATTATTACAGCTTGAATCTATTTTTCATATATCTATTAACTGCAGCAATTATTTATTTAATATAAAACTTACTATTTCAACATATATATACATATATGGGCTATTTGAATCATTCCAAACATATATGAAGCTATTGGCATTATTTCTTCTTCAAAATGTATTTAATTTTACTTAAAGTCTAAATACAGTTGTTTTGAAATCACAGTGTAAGCCATGTGCTTTCTCTGTGTTATCTTAACCCAGACGCAATGTTTAACATTTTGTATATTCCAGTGTTAGCAGCCACACAGCATGAGTCACTCAACAAATCTGTGCTAATTATCAGTCCCTTTTGGAAAATGCTTGCATTTTTCACATCTCTTCAGACGGATCGGCATCTCCATTGGAGGAAGCCCATATATGGGCATGTATCCTGATCTAGGTATCAGAATGCTGTCTTTTAACAATCGTTCCCAGGCAATCACACATATGGTTTCCTGAAATTGTTGCTAAATTTTAATTAAACCAAATGCTCTATTGTTCTCACTTGTATGCCCTCTTCACTTTTGCATACTGAATGTGGGAGGATGGGATATGAGTCTCAAGTAGACTTTTCTGAATGAATGAATTATTTTGAATCGACTTAGTCAGATATATAATAATATACATATATATATATATATATATATATATATATATATATATTAATCTTCACATATACCTTGACATAAATCCCCCTTCTGAATTTAAATAGATGTAGGATACATGTATTTAAATTGGCTTAAAGTCAATGGTATTCAGTGAGGATGTGGACCGTACACACCATAGACAGTCTTCTTTGTAGATAGTCTGTCATTTTTGAGCCTTCATGTTTATCAGCTAGGCATCTTTAAACTACAGTAGGTCTTTAGTGCATTTGGGGATATGACACTTCATTCTCCCTCTATGACTTGTAGTTGGGATCTGGGATGACATGCCCGCAATTGATTGATATGGACCAATTTATCTATGAAACTTTCATTTTTGGGGATCCTTATTTTATAGGCCACTGGAGATATTTTGTCAGTAATGACAAAAGGACCTTTCCATGAGGGAAGAAATTTCTTCTCCCTAACCTGATCTCTTCCAAAGTTATAAATATAAACTTTATCATTTATTTCATATTCCCTTTTGGACGTTTTGAGATCATAATAGGTTTTAGTGGCAGTTGCAGCTCTTTTTAAATTCCTTTGAGCAAATGCAAAGGCATATTGCAGATGCTTTCTTAGGTTCTCCACATATTGATGTGTATTGGCAGCGTTTATCAAGTTTTGGTCTGATGTACGGTACAGCAGATGCTGAGGTAGAACCATTCTTCTACCAGTCATCAGTTCAAAAGGTGACATCTTGGTAGCACTACTTGGAGTTGCTCTTAATGCCATTAGGACTAGAGGTAGTTTTACATCCCAGTCTTTACCCGTTTCACTCACAAACTTTTTGAGGATTTTCGCAACGGACTGGTTGTAACGCTCTACACCACCACTTGAGGCAGCTCTATAAGCAATATGGAGCTTTCTTTTAACCCCTAGTATTTTCCACATTTTGGTCATCACTTCGCTAGTGAAGTGGGTCCCCCGATCTGACTCGATTCTTTGGGGTAAACCAAATCTGGAAAATACGTGGTTGATGAGCAATGCTGCGCATGTTTCAGCACTATTGTTAGGTGCACTGATGCACTCTACCCATTTAGTGAACAGGCATGTCACGGTTAACATGTATTTGTTACCTCTTGATGACCTTGTTACCGGACCAATAAAATCAATTTGTATATCTGACCATGGCATTACCATCCCCCTTTTCTGCAATGGCGCTCTATGCGTTGGCGCAGTGGGTTGGAACTGTGGACAGATTAAACAACCTTGACAGTAGGTTTGAACATCTTTCAACATGTGTGGCCAAAAAGCGTAATCACGCAATATTTCATACGTGAGTTTGGAACCACGATGACCAGATGTGGGATCATCATGGGCATGTTGAAGCATTAGACCTCTGAACTTGGTGTGTACTACCCATTGCTGGATGCCAGTTTTGGAGGTTCTAATTAACAAACCATCCTGTAACTTGAATTGTGATCTAGATTTTATTAAGATTATAAGATCTTCTTTGCCAATACAATCATCTTTTGAGATGGGGTTGCTTTCAGGATCTTCTATGTGTTTATAGAATATGCCTACAATGGGGTCTTCTTTTTGACTAGTGATCAGGTCCTCACTAGGGGAATTCTGACTCCATTGTACCAAGTTAGGCTCACTCTGTTGTTTTGCCTGGTTTCTGGTAATGGCTTCTACCTGAATTGCACCCATTAAGTGGTCAATATTAAGGAGTTCTCCAGTTATGGCTCCTTGTTTGGCTAATGAATCCGCAAGATCATTGCCTTCCTTATCAGGACCTAGAACTCTGGAATGACCCTTGGTCTTTTTCCAGTGTATGGTTAAATCATTGGATACCACCAGATTATCAATCTCGCAGAACAACTTGCCATGCTTGACTGGTTTGTTATTGCTTTTCTGCATGCCATTTCTCTTCCAAGTTGGCAGGTATTCAACAAAACTGTCACGCACATAATTTGAGTCAGTTATGATCACAAATTCCTGAATACCATGTTCGATAGCCATTTCAATGGTTTTGAAAACAGCAGTTAGTTCTGCAATTTGACTGGATCTTGGTCCAATGTTGAAACCTATAGATATATTTGAGAATCCATTTGCCCAAGTTATACCAATGCCAGCGACTAATCTGTGCTCATTATCTATAGTGGCATGGTAAGAACAACCATCAACATATACCCAAGGTAATGTTTGGCAATTTTCCTCATTGTACATTTTATATGGGGAAAGCAATTGTTCCTCCAGAAAATCATCTTCTGATAATTCTTCCCCAGGATCTCTAGCAGTACAGTTGTGGAACTCAGCAAGCCCTTGTGCGACTGAATTCTTTTTATTCTGCTTGTAGCAAATTTCTAATGGCCAGCCTTGTAAGGAAAGAGTCCACGCTGTTATGCGGCTATTTGACAAATTCCCATCCCAAAGGCTGGTGGGCCGTTTCTACAATAATTTTCTCGCCCTGTATATAGCTGCAGAAATTTTGTAGAGCCCATACAGTAGATAAGAGGGCTTTTTCGCAATCGTTAAACTTTATTTCTACCGGGGATAGATTTTTGCTTGCATAAGCAATGGCTTTGTTTAAATTATCATGCTTTTGGTATAAAACAGCACTCATGCTTACATCTGTGTAACCTGTTTCTAAGAAGAAGGGTTTACCTCCTTCAGGGTACGCTAAGCAAGGTGCTTGAGTGAGTTTTCTCTTCAGCTCTCTGATGGCTGTCTCTTGAGACTCACTCCAGTGCCATTTCACGTCTTTCTTTAGAAGAAGTAGTAGTGGTTTAGCTAACTCTGCATAATTATCAATAAATTTGCGAGAATAATTTGTCATACCCAGGAAGGATCTCAATTCCTTTAAGTTAGTTGGGTTTTTAGAATTTACTATAGCTTCCACCTTTTTCTTTTGAGGATTTAACCCTTCAGCAGTAACTTCATGTCCCAAGAAGTTTACACGAGTGCGGCACCATTGAGCTTTCTGTAGGGATAATTTGACACCTGCACTTTTAAGTTGGCTGAGGATGTGTTTAAGCTCTGCAAGGTGTTTTTCAAAGTCTGTGCTTTTGATTAAAACATCATCAACATAAGATAAGGTCCCCCTTTCCAGTGCATCAGGCATAGCCTTATGCATGAATACAGCAAATTCATGTCCAGAATTTATGTATCCAAAAGGAAGTCTCTGAAATGCATACTGGACCTTTTGGAAGGAGAATGCCAGCTTATACTGGTCCTCCTCATGTACCTTTATGGTCCAATATCCCTGTGCACAATCAATGGCAGTGAATATTTTGGATCCCTGCATTTGTGCTAGGCACTGGTCAATGTATGGTACAGGCCAGCCAGACATGTACACTCATTGTTTAGCTGTCTTAAGTCAGCACACAAACGCCATTGTCCATTGGGTTTAAGGACACCTAGAATAGGATTATTATATGAGCTGTGCACCTGTCTGATGATACCTCTTTCTTCCAAATTCCTTATGATCTCTGCAAGAGAATCATATGAGGCTAAGGGAAGTCTGTATTGTTTGACAAATACAGGTGGTGCATCAGAATCTGTTTGTATTCTTGCAATGTGCAAGTCTGTAGTACCACAGTCATAAGAATCCTTAGCAAAAATATCCTTGTACTCCATCAGGAGTTCTTGCAGCTGTTGGCGTTCATCATCGCTGGAACAGCCATTAGCTAAGGATATTTGCTCTTCGACTAATTGCTGAAATCCTGGAAAGATTTCAGGCTGTCCTATTTCATAGGCTTCTTCCAACCTAGAGGTGAGATCCCCTTGATTATAGTTTACATTGCTCCCATGATTCTGGGTATTGGGGTAATCTTGCTGTTTGATTGGCTTCTTCAATTTTACAGATGCCTTCCTCTGAGCTGAAGGGATAAATAGACTGAATATTAAATAGACCCTCTGGCATAGATGCAAAGGATTGTTCTATTAATTGTTCTTCAGGTATTAGCCCAATTACATTATTCTGGAATCCAAAAGTCTAATAACTTGATTCCAGTGCATATCCTATGGTAGTTCCCTTGGATAATGTTATATCCTGTGGGGTCATGTTATGTACAATAATATGTATTGGAACAGTTCCAATATTCACCATAGGAGTGTAGGTTACTGTGACACCCAGATTTTGTATTCTATGGGAGAGGCAAATCAGTGTTTCAGAAGTTTTTAATTTCTGGCCTCTCTTTACCTGTAAGGGTAAAAGAAATTTATCAGCCCCAGCAGGAATTATAACATCGCTAGATACCTGCATAGTCACAGCATATGGCAATTGCTGGTTTGATTTCAGGGCTGTATTTTCATCCTGAAATACTTCAGGGTCCCCATTTAACCTGCTCCAGAGGCAAGAGTTAATCAAATCTATTTGTATGGCATATCTATGTAAGATATCATTTCCAATGTATATTTGATTATGGGGAGTATTTAAAACTAAAAACAGGTGCTTCACTGACTTATTACCAATAGAGATAGATAATAAGCACTTAGCTGTGATGTTATAGCTTTCAGACCTGTTATCCAGGTTGTGGACGCAGTGGTCTTGGGGAGAAAGATATTTAATCACTTTAGGTTCAGCTATCTGCGCTAATAAACCTTCGCTTATATAGCTAGCTTCCTGTTTTAAACTCAACTTGGAATATTTTGTTGTACCAAGGTCATGCATTTGTATAGGGATAAATAGATCCTCTTTAACTCTCTCAATCCCTGTGAGGTATTGAGCGTGGCCTCCCCCCTTAGGGATTCTATGATCCCCCTTGTGGAGTGATATGGTTAATACATCGCCATCTAGGGAAATATTCGCTATCTTTCCAGGCGAAATTTTAAAAGTATTACCATCAGAGCCACTAAAAGGAGTCTGATCATCTATTTGTAGAATAGTGATTTCAGGTACAGAGTTATTCCTGAAATGAATCTCCACAGCATCTGGTTTCTCTTCCACCACGTGACAGCTATGTCGGGTGCGAGATATACCAGATTTTTCATAATTTATAGGCCTTTTAACTTGTGACCAAATTACATTATTTATGCAATCAATTATGGTGCTTAATCGCTTCAGGAGATCCCTACCAATAATTAAACGATCAGTTGGCAGATCCACTATAATGACAGGGTGTCTTATGACCCTGTTCCCCAGTTTAAATCTTAGCCAGGCAGTACCGTAAACTTTTAGAGAATCACCCCCAACTCCTATTAGAGAACCGTCAAATTCTTTTATTTTAGGTTTGTGGGGTGTTAGCTCATTTAGCTGTGTGTAGTACCTGTGGGATAAGATAGTTGCCTGAGATCCGGTGTCAATTAATCCCATGATAGGGTTGGAGACTGAATCTTGCAGCTCAACCAATACATAATATCTCCCTGCAGTTTCTATCATTTCACACATAAAGTTGGCGTTATCATACATCTGTGGGCTTCGCCACGTGTTACCTGAATTCGCCATGCTTTCCGATGCAGAAGACACTTCATACCTACCGGTCTCCTCTATGATAGGGTCGGCTGGATTCTTGTGTACTGCATCTGTGGAAACAAGGTTAAGAGAGTGCTGCAAAGGGAATGATTTGTTAATGCTTTCAGGCCAAGGTTGCTTGTCATCACAGCTAAATTGTCCGTTTCCGGTCTGTGGGGAGAGAACATGATTAGTATCATTGATATTTATTATTGCATTTTGTATATCTCTCCCCTCCCCTTCAGGTGATACTGCAGTATTTATGACTGTGCCTGTGGTCCACTGCTGACCACTGGCTGTACCCCTAAAAAAGTATTGTTCGGTTGCTGAGCCGTAGAAGGTTGACTCATATTAGCGAATTGTTCGCTCAACCGATTTAACTGGGTAAACAGCATATCTACCTGATTGTACAAGTTACCTCTACCCCTGGGCCTATCTCTTGGTGCCCCATAATAATGATTCCTGGACCATTGGGTTCCCTCAGAATCAGGGCCGCTATTTCTATTTTGGCGTGGTTGCCCCTGGGGTTCAGCTTGTTCAGTATTAGTACTTTGGGGAGCATTATATACCTGGGTGTCTGGTTACCCTGAGAATATCTTCGCCGTCTATTGTATCTACCCTTGCGCGGATACCAATTATTTGGTGAGTATTCTCTTTGTGAGTAATTATTCACCTGATTATGTCCCCCACTTTGGTTATAGTCTCCCTGCGCCTCAACCTGTGTAGGGGAGGGGGCAGAGTTAAATCTCTGTGGAGATGGCCTGTTTTGACTGGCCACCTCCGCATAGGTTTTCTGTTAAGACTCCAAATTGAGGGGGCTAGGTGACACCCTAGTTTCTGCTACAATTTTGGGTTTTGACTCCTTTTTCACCCCTGTTCACTGGATTGCTGAATAGAGTATAATTTTGTACTCTCTTTGATCATCCATTCCAATGAGCAGTCCTCATCAAAATCTCTAGCTAAGTTAATTTTGATGGGTATAGGCAGTGCTTCAAAAAATAAATTTACAAATTCTGAGCCATCAAATCTGGGATTATCTTCAGCCATACTGTACGCATTTTTCAATTCAGAAAGGAATTCGATTGGACTCTGATTCGCACTACATTTTAAACCATATACCGCTATTCTCATGGCAGTTTTAGTGCGATATTGCCCGAATTCTTTTCTGCATTGTCGTTTTATCCCACTCCAGGAATGAATATTCATATCCTTTAGTGAAGCAAAGAATTTGTGATGTTTACTGTCAAATACCCAAGGCAGAAATTCAATTTTTAATTTCTCACTTGTAACATTCATTATAGCTAATGCATTTTCAAAAGCCTCTAAATGAGCAATTACAGATTTTGTTCCCTTATTGGAGAATATAGGTACTGCACGTTATACGAAGGTGATTATTTTATGGGAATCATATACTTTATCAGACTTACTTTGGGATTCTCTGTTAGAGTTTCCCTCCCCCGCACCAGCTGCGTTACAGCAGTCCTCTGGATTTATATCATGAGGTGACTGCCTATTTGGGAAATCTATTTCGGACCCATTAGGGGTCGTCTGTCTATACTGTTCCATATATTTTTGTACTTCGTCCCTGACGCGTTCGCTAAAGGAGTTAGCATTATCTGCATTATTCTCACTGTTAATATAAGGGTTTTCATTATGGCGATATGACCTTTTTAAATCGCTTAATTCTCTCTGGCTTTGCGCAAGCTGTTTATTTAAATCTCGTATCTGTGCGAGTAAGCCTATGTTATGCTTATCTAAGGCGGTTAGGTTTTGGGCAAATTCATCCATTTTATTTTTGGCTATTTTTAAATCCTCTTCGCATCTGCGTGAGGAACAAATACTACTTTTTAGCTCCTATATTTGCAATCGTTTGTCTATGACACAAAACGACATTTCGTCAATAATGCATATTAAAAGGGGCCAAGATTTTAGTATTAGTTCGTCTCGCTTTTTGGGAGTCTTGCATTGATTAATCATTAATAATTCTTGGAAGAATTCATTCTCTTCATTCCACATATTATTATTAACGGTAATATTTTTAGCCCTAGTTTCAAGCATATCCATAAAATCATTTAATTCACCCGCAATATTAAACTTCCCTTTAATGTAACTTAAGATATCTTTCTTAAGGACCTGACCTTTAGTAATGGGTATGGTGATGGGACCATTTTCATCACTATGTATAGAATTAAATGAGTCACTTCTGGCTACAGACATTATTATATTGGTTTAGTATTTAGTTAAATTAAAACGCTAATACAATTTTTGCCAATAAAAAGAGAGGGGGGAAAAAAAAATATTTAGAAAAAAATAAAAATAAAATATTAATTTTGAAATAGGAAAAATTAATATTTCGAAATATGAAAAATTAATATTTTTGATTAACTTTGAAAATATGAAAAATTAATATTTTTGATTAATTTTTCAAAAATTAATCTTTGATAATATTTCAAGATATTAATATCAATCTCGAAATATGAAAATCAATATTTCAACTTTTAAAAAATTATATCTTCAAAATATTAATATCGAAATATGAAACTTTTTCTCTCTTTTATAATAATTTCTATTTACTACAAATATATGGTATCAAATATGATGAATTTTAATAAATCTCAGCAAGTGCCTCCAATATATTATGTCAGTATATTTATGAAAATCTTAGTAGTGCTCTCCAAATAATATATCAGCTTATGGCAGGGTTATAACACAATACAAATAATAATTATCCTTAAAAATAGAAACCCTTAACTAACATGGATCTACTAGAAACCATACAATTAATATACATACCTGAATTCTTTTATTTAGTTAATATCCATGAACATTTTGAAATATATTTGCAATACCAGAATATGACACAATATTATATACGTTAAAACCGACTATTAAGATATGCTATCCTTCTTACAAAACCCAGAAAAATGTCCTTTTAAAACCAGCCTTTCATTCAGTTAACACAATGGGACTGAAACCTTTAACATCCAAGCAATACAATTCTAAATAGTGCTTATAAACAATAGGATAATATATATTATGCTATTTAACTGCAATTTATCCTAATACAATATTGATTTAAAACACCAGAACTTTCACAGATAAATCACTTAGCCTACCAGATACAAATTTAAACAATACCTATGCTATTTGCTCTCTCCAATCTTTCAATTGTAATTTAACTGTAGTGACTATGTATATAACTTATTTTAAAACATCACATGTAATTTCAATACTTTACCAAATAAACCAATCGATGTCCAGTTTCCAATGTTTCTCAACAGATTCAATTTCACCTCAGAAATTCAAAATTGGGGATATTGCATATGGAGTCCAAGCGTAGCCGTGTGCTTTAATAATAACCACAGTAGTTATTCCTTCAGGATTAGCCAGCAGCCTCCATCAGTCTCTATGCTTGGGGTTAAATCATCTGATTTCCCCCCTCCCCTATTTTGATCATTATCAGTCATTGGTGAGTATTGGAAAAGCCCACGGAAGCCTTGTCTCGGATTGGTTCTTTGCAACTGAACATGGATTGGTTTACTTGGCATCTTAACACTAGGTGGCAGCAGACAGCACAACACAGCAATACATGCAATACTATTTGTAAACATTTTACACTTAATTCAGTATTTCTATGAAATGGTTATTCATTTTATCATAATTTACTGCAACAACTACTCACAATATTTGTTTTGGATAAGTAATATCTTATGAATTTTCTGATCATTTTGATATGAAATACAGTATATTATATTAAAATAATGTATCCTGTTTCTGAAATTAATGGCATTTATACATCTAAAATGTTTTCAGAGTTGTGTTTAAGCTTTCAAAAACATCTAGTGTATATAATCATATGACATGATTCAGATATCCCATGCAGGCATTCCATCTGAAAAATAGAAAAATTATGTTACATATAATTAAATAATGGGATTATTACAGCTTGAATCTATTTTTCATATATCTATTAACTGCAGCAATTATTTATTTAATATAAAACTTACTATTTCAACATATATATACATATATGGGCTATTTGAATCATTCCAAACATATATGAAGCTATTGGCATTATTTCTTCTTCAAAATGTATTTAATTTTACTTAAAGTCTAAATACAGTTGTTTTGAAATCACAGTGTAAGCCATGTGCTTTCTCTGTGTTATCTTAACCCAGACGCAATGTTTAACATTTTGTATATTCCAGTGTTAGCAGCCACACAGCATGAGTCACTCAACAAATCTGTGCTAATTATCAGTCCCTTTTGGAAAATGCTTGCATTTTTCACATCTCTTCAGACGGATCGGCATCTCCATTGGAGGAAGCCCATATATGGGCATGTATCCTGATCTAGGTATCAGAATGCTGTCTTTTAACAATCGTTCCCAGGCAATCACACATATGGTTTCCTGAAATTGTTGCTAAATTTTAATTAAACCAAATGCTCTATTGTTCTCACTTGTATGCCCTCTTCACTTTTGCATACTGAATGTGGGAGGACTGGATAGGAGTCTCAAGTAGACTTTTCTGAATGAATGAATTATTTTGAATTGACTTAGTCAGATATATAATAATATACATATATATATATATATATATTAATCTTCACATGTACCTTGACATCACTTGCACACTAACCCAACGGGGTTTGACCAAGTGCACTCGACCTGACGTGAGTTATTCATATTTTACATTCCAATGTTCTTCACATAGAAGAAAAGGTTATTTTTATTTTTAAATATATATGTCTATTTAAAAATACAAAGAACATTTTCTACTATGTGAAGAACATTGGAATGTTAAATATTTACAGTAAATACACAGTAAAAGGGCTCCAAAGTGTATATATATATATATATATATATATATATATATATATATACACAACAAATAGAAAAATAGAGTCCAGCACTATACCCATAGGTATTTTTACAAAACGTGTGCCCGTCACTGTGGAGTATCGGCAAAAACTCCAAATATTACAGTCAATGCATCAAGTGTGACAGCACCACAATACAGTAGCTTTGTTCAAAGGTGAAAATGTATTTATTTTATTAGGATATAACAACCTTTAAAAACAGCGACATTTTGGACCTACATGGTCCTTAATCATGCATAGTTAAAAACAACTGAACATACACTTTAAAAAGGGTATCTGGACCAATCAAATTATAGCCCGTATTGTTAATTAGATTAACTCATACCTATCCAGGTTTTAAGGGAATCATATTAAATAGTGACCTCTAGTGGTACCAGAAAGCATAACCCACAAAATCTATAAAAACAAATACAAATAATAATCTCTATTAAGACCATAAGGGTGTAATGTATTCAGACCATAAGGGTGTAATGTATTTAGATGTTTGATCCACCAAACTTACTTTTGTTTCAATTTTAATTCCCTGTTGCCCCCTCTCCTGTGTATGGGAATGTGATCAATTACTTGAAATCGGAGCTGACTAACTGTATGACCCATCTGTGTGAAGTGTGCAGAAACTGGTAGAGACATATCTTTTGATTTAATAGATGTTATATGTTGTCTAAATCTATCCCTGGCAACTTGGGTGGTCTCGCCAATATAACACAACCCACATGGGCATTTAAGGAGGTAAATTACATAATCGGTTTGGCATGTATAGAGGCCATTAATAGTAAGTTGTTTTCTTTTATCATTTTGGGCTAAAAATATTCCATTAATGATGGAGTTGCATTGAGAACAATGTAAGCATGGATAACAACCCTTATTAGGGGGAGTTAGATAATTAATGTTTGATGGTTTAGTGGTGCCCACGTCTGCTTTAACCAAATTATCCCTAAGGTTTTTTACCCGTCGATACGAAGGCATAGGGGGCAATTTAAAGGATTCCATTTCTGGATTGTATTTTGATAAGAGGTACCAGTGTTTTCTCACTATTCGGAAGATATCTTTACTTCTGTCACTATACTCTGTAGCAAACACTAATCTGCTGGTGTCATTCTTACTCTTAACCTTCTTCCTATCAAGATCCTCAATGCTGTTTACAATGATCTCTTTAGGATAACCTCTTTTTTCAAATTTGTTGCCCATAGATCTTAGCCTGTCTGGTATTTTTTTCTTGATCCCTGACAATCCTCTTAGTACATAGCAACTGACTCCTAGGTATAGATTTAAAAACTGTATCTGGATGAGAACTCTCATATCTAAGCAAGGTGTTCTTATCAGTAGGCTTAGTATAGAGATCAGTATTTAATTTAGTACCTTGCTTACATACCATGGTATCCAAAAAGCTAACCTCCTGTTTGGGATATGTGAGTGTAAATCTAATGCCATGGATGCATTAATATCATCCACAAATTGAAATAAGGACTCCAATGTGCTCCCCATATGCCAAAAATATCATCTATATACCTTAGCCAAAGCTCACAATAGCTGATAAATGACTGATTGTTGTAAACAAATTTGTTTTCAAAGCCACTCATAAACAAATTGGCATATGAGGGGGCTACATTGGAGCCCATAGCTGTACCTCACTTTTGCATGTAATACATGTCCTGAAAGAGGAAATAATTGCAATAAAGCACAAGTTTTAGCAAATCGTCAATAAAATCCATCTGTAATGGGTCATACATTTTACTCTCATTTAAAAAACTTTTTACATTTGTCAAGCCGGCCTCATGGGGAATAGAGGTATATAGATTCACCATATCTAGGGAAAAAATAAACAATGTTTCTTCAATTTCAACCTCAGCTAATTTCACTAGAAATTCATTTGTATCCTTAAGAAAGGATCTTTGCTGTTTAACCCTAGGAAAAATAATTTTATCCAAAAAAATGGATACATTAGAAAATACAGATTCCCTTCCGGCTGGAGGTGGGGCAGACAGGTAGCTACAGGTAGTTGCCGTCGTGGCTCCGAGTCTCTGTGAGAGACACCATTACACCTGCCAGCCCATGCTGTTTCCCTTGGCCAGACGCGGCTCGGGTCCTAGGATCATTGGTCCTGCATGGGAAGTGTGAAGACTATTAGCCTATTAGTGCAGGTGGCTGATGCACGACATTTCTGTGGACAATTTACCTTCCAGTTAATGTAGCTGTACACTAAAGCTGCCGGACGAGTTGCGGCTAGTTGCAAACAATACAAAAGGTTAACAAGGTAACAAAGATAGTCACTATCTACTGCCAGGTATTGTGCTAGCAGGCTACCTATTACCTATGTCTCCTGGTTGGATGGAAGAGAGTACGTGGCTCTGCTGGGCTTCTGAGTAATTGCCCTGGCTGGACGGAGATACGTGAGCTCGAAGGTGTTGCCATTCTCAGGTGTGCCTGGCTGCATCAGGGAGCGGTTAATGAGCCTACCCTTCATTTGGTCCTAACCGGTGTGGGGATTGTCATACACTTGCAGTGCTGTGGTGCTCTGTAGCTGGCAGTGGCGGGACTGTGCCGTTATTGAAAGGAGTTCTGGGCTCGCGATAGTGAGCAGTGCACACGCCGTCTTACCGCACCTGGGAGCTAGCCCGGTTGGCTGATCTGAGCATACTTCCTAATCGTCTCCCGACGCATCTCTCCATTCTCTGACCTTTGCGACGGGTAAAGTAGATTACTGAGGACATTGTGCAGGTCTGTTACTGACACATAGAAAAGGTATCGTATGACTTGTGCTGTTTTGTTCCTGCCTCACTTTGGTCACGGCTGTATGATACTGCAAGGAGAAATATAGGGCAGAGAAGTTGAACAACAACAAACTCCATACCGGGAGGTCGGGTAACATGGCTTCTATAAGAGTCTAGTTGCTCCTAAGGTATAGCGTAAGGGGAACTGACTGGTAGCTGGGTTGGACCAGCGGTGGGCTAGTGAAAATCAAAGCCGGCAGAGTAGCGAGACTTTGCCCCATTAAGACTGTTGGCGGTTTTTGTATATGGGACCTTTGGAATCTGTCCACCATAAGAGTATTGGAGGGGTTGCTGCTATCTACACTGAAAAAAAAAAAAAAAAGATAAAGCGATATAGTGCAGATCTAGTATATCTGCTATCTACTTTTGCAATCACATAAGCAGCAGAAATAAGAGCTTGTGTATCCCCCAATATATGCACATTTCTGGACCCTCTGCTACCTGTTAAACCTTTGAGGTTATATGTACTCTCATATTTGGATACAGGGGGCCTGCTGTCAAAAATGTTGCAATAATTAGGTTTAAAGTGTACAACATTACAGCTCTAGGTTTTGTTTTCTTTTTGTTTCTTTTTTCAAGCATAATAATGTTTCAATGGCGGGTTTTTTAAATGTGAATATCATTGTATCAATCTTTATGAATGCTTTTTTGTCTAGACGTATATATCTTAAGATTGTAATTTCACTGTGGGCACTTTTTTCTGGTAAACTACTAGAATATAGAATTTATTTAATATTTAATTTATGAGAACACGGGCATATAGTGCACCATCGCAGGTTCTCCTATAAGGTGTTATTGTATAAATGGGATTGTCTATGACTAATCTACACATCACAGGGGGTTAATAATAACAGGGTGGTTAGTAGGTATACCACTTTTATGTGGCATATATATCATAGGATTTACCTGTAAAAGAGTTTTTTTTGCCAGTATCAAATAAGAGGGTAAGAGGAGTAAAAAGCATACAAGATAATACGCAGAGACTGATATCATTAACCCTGATACACCTTAGTTAAGAATATAACTATACACTATAGCCTACTAGAGAGCTGCAATTTTTTTTCTTGTTTTTTTTTTCCTCACCAGAAGTTTTGGTATTTATCCATATATAGTAGAGGTTTATTTCTTCTTGATACAATCACTGGTAGAAGAATTTTTGCTTTGTATCAGACTTAATTAGGTTCACATAAACACTGGATTTAAGTAGACATGTGCATGGCGAAAAAATTCAGTTCGGTTCGGATCGATTCGTAGTTTTTCGAATTTCCGTTCGGAGCGATTCGAATTCGGAAAAATTTGAATCGATTCGGTTCGGATTTGTTTCGGATTCATTCGGATTCGAATAAATTCGGTTCGGATTTGTTTCGGATTCATTCGGATTCGAATAAATTCGGCTGGATTCGGTTCGGTTTGGAAATTCGGAATTTCGGTAAGTGTTAGGTGGGATTAGACTAGTATTATGTACTGTACATTAGGTGTAACCCATAGCAGAGTGATATAACCTAATATACTGTACAATACTAGTGTAATCCATGGCCATCCGAATCTACCAAATAAATCCGAATAAATCCGAAGTTATTCAGATTTATTCGGTAGATTCGGCACTATTTTAATTCAGCGATTTGGTTCTATCCGAATCTCCGAATTTGCTGAATTTTCCGAATTTCCGAATCGAACCGAACCGAATCGCACATGTCTAAGTATTATTATACGACAAAATAGGTATAATATTAGAAATATAAGTTTAAGAGGTGGTACTGCACTGCAAGCTATAAATGCGAGTTTCTTTATTTTTTTTTTTAGTAAATTTTGCACAGTAAGAATCTTTTATAAATATTAGAAATATAAGTATCATAGGCCTAGATTTGGAGTTCGGCGGTAGCCGTCAAAACCAGCGTTAGAGGCTCCTAACGCTGGTTTTGGCCGCCCGCTGGTATTTGGAGGCAGTGATTAAAGGGTCTAACGCTCACTTTTCAGCCGCGACTTTTCCATACCGCAGATCCCCCTACGCCATTTGCGTAGCCTATCTTTTCAATGGGATCTTTCTAACGCTGGTATTTAGAGTCGTTTCTGAAGTGAGCGTTAGAGCTCTAACGACAAAACTCCAGCCGCCTGAAAAAAGCAGGAGTTAAGAGCTTTCTGGCTAACGCCGGTTCATAAAGCTCTTAACTACTGTACCCTAAAGTACACTAACACCCATAAACTACCTATGTACCCCTAAACCGAGGTCCCCCCACACCGCCGCCACTCGATTAAAATTTTTAACCCCTAATCTGCCGACCGCCACCTACGTTATATTTATGTACCCCTAATCTGCTGCCCCTAACCCCGCCGACCCCTGTATTACATTTATTAACCCCTAACTTGCCCCCCACAACGTCGCCGCCAGCTACTTAAAATAATTAACCCCTAATCTTCCGACCGCAAATCGCCGCCACCTACGTTATCCCTATGTACCCCTAATCTGCTGCCCCTAACATCGCCGACCCCTATATTATATTTATTAACCCCTAATCTGCCCCCCTCAACGTCGCCGACACCTGCCTACACTTATTAACCCCTAATCTGCCGACCGGACCTGAGCGCTACTATAATAAATGTATTAACCCCTAATCCGCCTCACTAACCCTATCATAAATAGTATTAACCCCTAATCTGCCCTCCCTAACATCGCCGACACCTAACTTCAATTATTAACCCCTAATCTGCCGACCGGAGCTCACCGCTATTCTAATAAATGTATTAACCCCTAAAGCTAAGTCTAACCCTAACACTAACACCCCCCTAAGTTAAATATAATTTAAATCTAACGAAATAAATTAACTCTTATTAAATAAATTATTCCTATTTAAAGCTAAATACTTACCTGTAAAATAAATCCTAATATAGCTACAATATAAATTATAATTATATTATAGCTATTTTAGGATTAATATTTATTTTACAGGCAACTTTGTAATTATTTTAACCAGGTACAATAGCTATTAAATAGTTAAGAACTATTTAATAGTTACCTAGTTAAAATAATAACAAATTTACCTGTAAAATAAATCCTAACCTAAGTTATAATTAAACCTAACACTACCCTATCAATAAAATAATTAAATAAACTACCTACAATTACCTACAATTAACCTAACACTACACTATCAATAAATTAATTAAACACAATTCCTACAAATAAATACAATTAAATAAACTAGCTAAAGTACAAAAAATAAAAAAGAACTAAGTTACAGAAAATAAAAAAATATTTACAAACATAAGAAAAATATTACAACAATTTTAAACTAATTACACCTACTCTAAGCCCCCTAATAAAATAACAAAGCCCCCCAAAATAAAAAATTCCCTACCCTATTCTAAATTAAAAAAGTTACAAGCTCTTTTACCTTACCAGCCCTGAACAGGGCCCTTTGCGGGGCATGCCCCAAGAAGTTCAGCTCTTTTGCCTGTAAAAAAAAACATACAATACCCCCCCCAACATTACAACCCACCACCCACATACCCCTAATCTAACCCAAACCCCCCTTAAATAAACCTAACACTAAGCCCCTGAAGATCTTCCTACCTTGTCTTCACCATCCAGGTATCACCGATCCGTCCTGGCTCCAACATCTTCATCCAACCCAAGCGGGGGTTGGCGATCCATAATCCGGTCCAGAAGAGGCTCCAAAGTCTTCCTCCTATCCGGCAAGAAGAGGACATCCGGACCGGCAAACATCTTCTCCAAGCGACATCTTCGATCTTCTTCCATCCGGAGCGAAGCGGCAGGATCCTGAAGACATCCAGCGCGGAACATCCATCCGGACCGACGACTGAACGACGAATGACTGTTCCTTTAAGGGACGTCATCCAAGATGGCGTCCCTCGAATTCCGATTGGCTGATAGGATTCTATCAGCCAATCGGAATTAAGGTAGGAATTTTCTGATTGGCTGATGGAATCAGCCAATCAGAATCAAGTTCAATCCGATTGGCTGATCCAATCAGCCAATCAGATTGAGCTTGCATTATATTGGCTGTTCCGATCAGCCAATAGAATGCGAGCTCAATCTGATTGGCTGATTGGATCGGCCAATCGGATTGAACTAGATTCTGATTGGCTGATTCCATCAGCCAATCAGAAAATTCCTACCTTAATTCTGATTGGCTGATAGAATCCTATCAGCCAATCGGAATTCGAGGGACGCCATCTGGGATGACGTCCCTTAAAGGAACAGTCATTCGTCGTTCAGTCGTCGGTCCGGATGGATGTTCCGCGCTGGATGTCTTCAGGATCCTGCCGCTTCGCTCCGGATGGAAGAAGATCGAAGATGCCGCTTGGAGAAGATGTTTGCCGGTCCGGATGTCCTCTTCTTGCCGGATAGGAGGAAGACTTTGGAGCCTCTTCTGGACCGGATTATGGATCGCCAACCCCCGCTTGGGTTGGATGAAGATCTTGGAGCCAGGACGGATCGGTGATACCTGGATGGTGAAGACAAGGTAGGAAGATCTTCAGGGGCTTAGTGTTAGGTTTATTTAAGGGGGGTTTGGGTTAGATTAGGGGTATGTGGGTGGTGGGTTGTAATGTTGGGGGGGGGGGGGGGTATTGTATGTTTTTTTTTACAGGCAAAAGAGCTGAACTTCTTGGGGCATGCCCCGCAAAGGGCCCTGTTCAGGGCTGGTAAGGTAAAAGAGCTTGTAACTTTTTTAATTTAGAATAGGGTAGGGAATTTTTTATTTTGGGGGGCTTTGTTATTTTATTAGGGGGCTTAGAGTAGGTGTAATTAGTTTAAAATTGTTGTAATATTTTTCTTATGTTTGTAAATATTTTTTTATTTTCTGTAACTTAGTTCTTTTTTATTTTTTGTACTTTAGCTAGTTTATTTAATTGTATTTATTTGTAGGTATTGTATTTAATTAATGTATTGATAGTGTAGTGTTAGGTTAATTGTAGGTAATTGTAGGTAGTTTATTTAATTATTTTATTGATAGGGTAGTGTTAGGTTTAATTATAACTTAGGTTAGGATTTATTTTACAGGTAAATTTGTTATTATTTTAACTAGGTAACTATTAAATAGTTCTTAACTATTTAATAGCTATTGTACCTGGTTAAAATAATTACAAAGTTGCCTGTAAAATAAATATTAATCCTAAAATAGCTATAATATAATTATAATTTATATTGTAGCTATATTAGGGTTTATTTTACAGGTAAGTATTTAGCTTTAAATAGAAATAAGTTATTTAATAAGAGTTAATATATTTCGTTAGATAAATATTATATTTAACTTAGGGGGGTGTTAGTGTTAGGGTTAGACTTAGCTTTAGGGGTTAATCCATTTATTAGAATAGCGGTGAGCTCCGATCGGAAGATTAGGGGTTAATAATTGAAGTTAGGTGTCGGCGATGTTAGGGAGGGCAGATTAGGGGTTAATACTATTTATGATAGGGTTAGTGAGGCGGATTAGGGGTTAATAACTTTATTATAGTAGCGCTCAGGTCCGCTCGGCAGATTAGGGGTTAATAAGTGTAGGCAGGTGTCGGCGACGTTGAGGGGGGCAGGTTAGGGGTTAATAAATATAATATAGGGGTCGGCGGTGTTAGGGGTAGCAGATTAGGGGTACATAGGGATAACGTAGGTGGCGGCGGTTTACGGAGCGGCAGATTAGGGGTTTAAAAAAATATGCAGGGGTCAGCGATAGCGGGGGCAGCAGATTAGGGGTTAATAAGTGTAAGGTTAGGGGTGTTTAGACTCGGGGTACATGTTAGAGTGTTAGGTGCAGACGTAGGAAGTGTTTCCCCATAGGAAACAATGGGGCTGCGTTAGGAGCTGAACGCTGCTTTTTTGCAGGTGTTAGGTTTTTTTTCAGCTCAAACTGCCCCATTGTTTCCTATGGGGGAATCGTGCACGAGCACGTTTTTGAGGCCGGCCGCGTCCGTAAGCAACTCTGGTATCGAGAGTTGCATTTGCGGTAAAAATGCTCTACGCTCCTTTTTTGGAGCCTAACGCAGCATTTGATTAAACTCTCGATACCAGAGTTAAATTTATGGTGCGGCCAGAAAAAAGCCCGCGGAGCGTTAACAGCCCTTTTACCGCCGAACTCCAAATCTAGGCCATAGTTTGTACGGGTACTAGAGCTAGAAGCTATTTTACATCTTTACATCTGGGTTAAAAAACTTTTAAGGAGACCTTGAGATTTGTAGTGCTCAGGGTGTGTTTTGGCTGTTCCTCTTTGTCTCTCTGTCTCTTACGGTACCAATAATAGGTTTTGTGGATCTTTTTTGGTTCATGGATAGATACATGCTCAATAAGAGCTCACCCTCGAACATGCCTCCTAAGCAAAAAGATAAGAAGGAGGGTAGCAGGAATCTCGACTCTAGTATTGAAGTAGTTCAGGAAAAAGGTAGTTTCAATCCCATGAGTAATACTATGGTAGAATTTGCAGCGGAAGTAGCCAAAATATTGACCCCCCAATTTGATCTGATTAAAATGGAGATTAAGACTGAGATATCAAATCTTACGGCTGAGGTCAGGCAGTTTTCTACAAGACTAGATGAAGTTGAAAATAGAGTCTCTGACCTGGAGGACAGATATAATGTACAAGACCAGCTGATAGATGCACATAGTAAAACTATTGCAAGTTTACAAGCTAAAATTGAAGATCTTGAGGATCGCTCAAGACGTAATAACTTGAAAGTGATTGGCCTTCCCGAATCTCCAGAATTTTCAGATCTGATGACTTTTGTTGCAGTTACATTGCCACAAGCATTACAGATTCCACTTCCTGCTACCCCCTTCCAGATTGAGAGGGTGCACAGGATTGGGTATCGCATAGACAACAATGAGGGTAACAGACCAAGGCCGGTGATATTCAAATTTATTAATTTTCAAGATAAACTATTATATCTTAAATATTATAGGAAATGTAATCCGTTTGCACTAGGATCACACAGGCTATTGATTTTTCAAGATTTTTCATCTGAAACCCTATCCAAGAGAAGAGACATGTCTTTTTTCTATGGTAGGTTACAGAAGGAAAATTACAACCTTAAACTGGTCTACGCCGCTAAGCTAGTGGTGATGAGAGAGGGAACCTCTCATGTATTAAATAATGTTATGGAAGCTGAAGCATTCTGTAGAGAAGCTGGAGTCCCTTAAAAGGCTGGTTGGTAAACGGAATAAGGAATGACTTAGATTCCAGAAATGGTAGATATTTTAAGTTTATATGTAATAATGGTTTATGTGTTTTCTTTTTTTTTTTTTTTCTTCCCCTCTCCACCTCTTCTCCCCCCGCATTTGCCCACCCGCCTTTACCTGACTCCTTTAATTATCTTACCAGCATCTAATTAGATTCAATGAAATCTAAGTTGAACTGTCTTTCCTGGAATGTGGACGGGATTACCTCCCCAATTAAAAGAAAATCTATAATAAAATATCTTGGGAAATTCAAGCCTGATTTAGTATTTTTGCAAGAACTGCATCTTAAACCCCTTGAGATCCCTAAACTTAAAACTAAATGGGTTGGGGAGGTGGTCGCCGCCCCTTTCAATTCAAGGAAAAGAGGGGTTGCTATACTTCTGAATAAATACCTGGAGTATCAGATACTAAACACTGAGATAGACCCGGAAGGTCGGTTTTTAATTTTGGAAATCTATATTAATAAAGTTAAATATACAGTCTGTAATATTTATGGGCCCAATCATGTCGATCAAGAGTTCTGGACCTCTTTAACAGTTAAATTACATAGCCATATAGGACAAAATCTTATTATTGCTGGAGATTTTAATTTATTAGCAAATGCTACTTTGGATAGTGTTAAAAAGAAGTCTATAATCTCTAGGGATAGGAAAGTACGGATTTTGCAAAAATGTTGTGCTCATTTAGGTCTTATTGACATATGGCGGGTTCAGAACCCGAATGGGCGTGCATATACATGCATGTCTCAAGTACATCAAACATTGTCCAGAATTGATTATTTCCTAATTTCAGACTCATTACTTAAGTGGAACTGGGAGGCCAAAATTGAGGATATAATAATCTCGGACCATGCGGCCATATCATTTACTTGCAATTCTAATATAAGAAATTTGAGTAAAAGTCACTATATTTACTTTCCTAAACATCTCAGCAATAATATTACTTTTCAGGGTTGGTTGCGCCAGAAGTGGGCAGAATTTTCCAAAGATAATATAAATTACTTGGGGAAAATTGAAGTGTATTGGGAGGCAGCGAAAGCTGTGTTACGTGGGGAGATTAAAAATTACATGTCACACTGGAAGAGGAAATGTGGTCATATAGGCAGGCAACTAGTCAACCAGGTTAAAAATGCTTACTGTGCCTTTTTAGATAATCCTATAAAACGACATTGGGATAAGTATATGAGAGCAAAGTCACTCCGGGATATTCACATTAAACAGAATAGTGCTCAAGAAGATCTTAGATTAAAGGCATTATATGGTGGACATACCGGTAGATCTGCCAAATTCTTAGCCAGGATTGCCAGAACTACGGCAAGGCAGGCTATTCCGGCGATAAAACAAGGTCAAAATAGATATACTAATCAGGTAGATATAGAGAGAGTGTTCTTTCAGTTTTTTCAAGAACTATATAAAGTAGATTCCCATAATATCGCTGAGAAAATAGCATTTTGGAATAAGATTAAGATACCGAAACTCTCATCAGAAGCTCTGAGTTCCATCAATGCTGTTATCTCAGACGATGAAATCTTATGTGCCATTAAGAAATCCAAGTCAAATAAAGCGCCTGGGCCAGATGCGCTGCCTATAGAATTCTATAGAATTCTACAAACCCAAACTTTACCTATTTTGAAAAAATTATTTAATTTATATTTTTCAGAAAATTCTACTTGTTCACCATATTTTGCTGCGGCCAACATCTCTTTAATCCTGAAGATAGATAAAGATCCTGAATTACCTAGCTCATATAGGCCGATTTCATTTTTGAATACTGATTACAAGATGTTAGCCGCAATTTTAGCCAACCGATTGAAGCCACATATTGGAGACCTAATCCATTAAAACCAATCTGGATTTATGCCAGGACGGAACCCGGTAAGAAACATGAGGAAAGTTCTAGTACTGATAGAATCTATTTGGAATAAATATAGGACTGTGGGATCTCATGTGATGCAGGATAAAGCTATACTAACGGTCGATGCTGAGAAGGCTTTTGACCGGATTGGTTGGGACCATCTGTTTTTCTCATTAGGGCAATTTGGGTTCTCTGGGCATTTCAGTAATTATATTAGACTTATTTATAGTTCTCCCACTTCGGCAATTATTATTAACAATACGATTTCGCAACGCTTTATTTTACAGAGAGGGACTAGACAGGGATGTCCACTCTCTCCGTTGCTTTTTAATATTTGTTTAGAGCCTTTAGCGATATTACTTTGCCAGGAATTAGAAGGCATTTTTTTGGCGGGCGACAAATTGGTCTTGATGCTATATGCAGACGACCTATTACTATTCATGTCTAACGTGAGAGAGTCACTCCCAATATTTCAGAATATTATTACTCAATTTGGAGCAATTTCAGGGTACAAGGTTAATATTCTGAAATCGGAATTGTTATGGCTATATAGAAATCCGGCACTTAGAATTATTCATCCCTTTGCGGAAGTATCCCAAATCACATACCTAGGCCTCAGACTCACCAAAAACCCAGAGGAATGGTACAAGTTGAATTATACACAATGTTTGCAACATTGTATGAGGAAACTTGAGGAGTAGAAGTCCCTACCCATCTCATTATCAGCCCGAGTGGTTATGATCAAAACGATTATTTTTCCCAAATTCTTATATATTTTTCAAAATATGTCAATTATTATGCTGGGGAAAGATATTCTCAAGTATAATAAGGCATGTTCTGGATTCTTATGGAATAATGCTAAACCACGTATTGCCTCTTACCGACTTATGAACTCAAAGCTAACTGCCGGCTTAGCGCTACCCAATATCCAAGCATATAATTTAGTTGTTTCCGCTAGATTTGCAATAGACTGGATAACTGAAAAAAGATCAAATTTCTTCATTTAGCTGGGAATCTCAATTAGTGGCACCGTTTCAATTAAAGGCTGTTACATTGTACTTTGACTGCGCTCCCCTCAAACGTATTTTATTTATCCTTGTTTAAAAATGTTATAGTAGCTTGGCAAAAATTGTGTGCTGATCTAGAATACTCCCCGTTTGTATCTCTTTATTTACCTATATGTGGTAATCCTAATTTTAGTCCCGGTCTGTCAAATAAGATTTTCAAAGTTTGGGAAAGAAAACGGCTTAAATTTATCAGTCAAATTATGGGAACAGATGGTCACCCAATATTATTTGTTGAACTACTTGATAAGTTTGGCCTTACATCACGTGAATTCTATGCATACCTCCAAGTTCGTCACTTTCTTTTGGAAATATCCCAAAAGTATGGTACAAACTGGTCTCTGCTCTGGGCGAATTGCAAGACAGGATAGCTAGTTATCTAAATGGACTCTACTCAATCTTCCCAATATATTTACTGTTAAATCAGAAAACATCTAGGTTGCAGGTCAATGATATGGTAGCAAAATGGCAGAAGTGGTTTCCGGATATAAATGAACAGATTATCATTAAGAGTTTTAAAATAATACAACAAGCATGGGTATCATCATCGTGGAGAGAATCTCATATTAAAGTCTGTCTCCTAAGGTATCTCACTCCAGGAACCTTGTCCAAGTGGTATAAAACTAAGGTGTTTTGTTCCAGGTGTAGGGCTACAGAAGCAGATATATTCCATTGTTTTTGGCAATGCCCCAAAATTTTGCAGTTTTGGCAAAAAATGAATTACTGGATGAACGCAAGTCTGCATCTGGACCATCAATGGGATCCAATGGAGATATTCTTTTTGGTTAAGTTTCTAGGTGTTGCTAAAAACTTTAAGCTTATAAATACTATTGTATTATGTGGGCGTAACCTTATTTTAAAACACTGGAAGGCACGTCCAGCACCGAAGTTTGCCCACCTTAAAAATGCATTAATTACACAATACACGATGGAACAATTTAATCTGTCATATCCGCATGAAGAATATCTGCCCACGTTTTTTAGGAAATGGGAGAGTTTCGTCAGGTCAGTACCAATAGCCTGCCAAAAGAAATTGATTAAACCATTTAGTAATTCAGTTTATGTTCAGGCAAATATATATGCCGGTAATTTTCCTGAATATTGGGCAGACGGGAGTGAGTGAGGTGGGCGGGGTGGGCAGTGGGGGCGGTGATGTAGGGGGAAGGAACCCTTTTCTTTTTTTTTTTTTTTTTGTATGTCTTGGTTTACCTTGTCTAGTTTGTCTTGTCGTGTTGTATTTTGCTTTCTGTCTGGTTTGTCTGTTTTTTTTTGTGTAGGTTTGGTGATGTTGCTTTTTATGATACACTGTTGTTTTGTACTATTGCTGTGTATAAGAGTTGGTATTGATATACTATGGCTAATTAAATATGCAGATTAAATATTAACATTGTTAGTTAAGCTAGAATGGATTTATAAAAGATTGATTGTTATCTTTACTATTCAGACTTTTGTTAGCAAGACGCATTGTTGATATTATTTTACAAACACTAATCTGTATTAACACGTGTTTTTTATTCTTTGTTATAAATAAAGATTTAAAAAAAGAAAAAGAAAATACAGATTCTGTACAGGCTACAATAGGCCGCCCTGGTGGAGAAGACAAGTTTTTATGGACCTTGGGCAATGTATAAAAAATTGGGGTTATTGGGAATTTTTGCCACAGAAAATCATAAACATGCTTAGAAATAACATTGTGTTCAAAGGCCCTATCTAGGATCACTTTCAACTCTTTTTGTATCTCTATTAGGGGGTTATGATCTAAAATTTTGTATACTCCTCCATCTGAAAGTTGTTGTAAGATCTCCTGGACATAATATTGGGTATCTAATACCACTATGGCTCCACCCTTATCGGCACTTTTTATAGTAATATCTTTATTATTTCTTAGTAGCGATATAGCCTTATATTCCTCCCTAGTTAAATTATGTCATTTCTTATATGGGTTAAGGTTCATTTTTTTCACTAAATTAGTAACATCTTTTTGTACAAATGTCACAAAGGTTTCTACACCTGAATTACTGGTGGGAGGTATATGTAGATTTCTTATACAAATTTAAAGCATTTAAATCGAATGGCCTGGTTTCCAATGCCCTTTCATTTATTGAATTCTTTTCAACTGATTTATCAACATTTTTGCCACCATAAATTGCTTTTAATCTTAACATCCTAAAAAATGTATACAGATCTTTATCGGTTTCAAACTCATCACAATCCTTTACAGGACAAAAAGAAAGTCCTTTCATCAGGAGACTGTGCTCCGCATCAGATAACATATAATTAGAAATGTTAATGACCAAATTCTCTTCCTCGGGTGTAGGGGGACTGAGATTAGGCAATTAATTTACCTTTACTTCCTCATGCCCCGCCGGTATCTCCCTCCTCATTGTTGTCTCAGCGTCTGATGATATTGGTTCCAGGAGCTCCGCATATTCATCCGATGTTCTTTTTGGGGGGCGGTGCTTCTGCCCTCCCCTCCGGTATCGCCTTCTGAACCGGAATCTTAAACACTCTCCACGGATGATGAGCCTTCTCCTGCTCTGTCCTGATCGATGGACGCTCCTTGTGGTCTCCTCCAACGCGGGCCGTAACGTGACTCACGAGATCGTGGCGTGTAGTCACGTGACCAATTATACACCCGATGATTGGTGTAGTCAAGCTCGTCTCTGCCGAACTTTGACCTCTTTCTCTCTTCAAGATCTTGGCGGTACTGTGATAATAATGTATCAACCTCATCTTTAGTAGCCTTCAACATCTCCATAGTATACTTTGTTTTCAACCCCCGCTCTGCTTCCAATACCAAACTTTTTTGTTTGTCAATTTCCATCTGTAAGCATTCGACCGTTAACATAATTAAATCAAAGAAGCACTTATTAAGTACACTCTCAAAACAAGTTTTGTACAGTTCGTTATTAGCAAGTATTGTTGGTCTCAGTTTCACCCTTAAGCCTCTAGGGATTCTTTTAATCCTGTAATATTCTGCGAGTGTAACAGAATGTAACTCCAGAGATATCAGCTTTCTTTTTGTTCTCTCATATTCCTTTTTTAAATCCACTTCAGCAGTATTTCTTTAGAAATTCCTTGATCCCAGGGCTAGGGAAGTGATGCGGGCTGCATCAATTTCTGAATAAGAGAAGGTAGAAGGTTGAATATCCTCCATAGTAATTTCACTCACTAAGGGTGCTCGTGGCTCTGCTGATTCCATAAACAACAAATAGAAAAATAGAGTCAAGCAATATACCCATAAGTATTTTTACAAAATGTGTGCCCGTCACTGTGGAGTATCAGAAAAAACTCCAAATATTACAGTCAATGCATCAAATGTGACATCAACACAATACAGCAGCTTTGTTCAATGGTGAAAAATTATTTATTTTATTAGGATATAACAACCTTTAATAACAGCGGCGTTTCGGACCTACATGGTCCTTAATCATGCATAGTTTAAAACAACTGAACATACACTTTAAAAATGGTATTGGGACCAGTCAAATTACAGCCTGTATTGTTAATATATACACATATATTAATAAATAAATGTATAACATGTATACACACACACGGTCACAGTCCTTGTTAAGCCAGAAATGGTTTTGATTCTGCATCTATACTGCTGTAACACACTCTGTATGTTCCAATATATTTATGCAGCATACTTCATCTGCAGCTACTTATTGGACAATCCTTCGTATACCAACGTCTAGCTCTGTTTACAACTAACTAATTCTTGGGAACAGCTTGTTTCGAGACTGAATACTCTAGCCGTTTCCCCCCCCATTATATATATATATATATATATATATATATACACACACATACATAGGTATATACACATATTTAGATATGTATATACATTATATCCCTTTCTCTTCAAACACCTTGTCATATACCATATCCCTTTTAACCATTATAAAAAATATTCATTAATATTTATATAAATAATTGTTATTATATAGTGCATATATGAATGTAACACTTTATTTTGTGTTTAGTGCACATTTATTTATAGCCCTAACCCTCCAGGTCTTCAGTTGTGCTAACCCGGGTGTTTACATTGAGATACAGAGATTGCTTGAATGTAGAGGAAAAAATGAAGATAGATTCTTTTACATTGTGTGTTTGTTTTATAAACTGGAGGTTTACATTTCATTAATAAACAAAACCATAAATCAGAGTTGGCTTAGATAAATAGTACCTTAAGTAGCAGAGGGGAACACTCTGATGTCTTCTCTGGAGCTTACTGAACAGCCAGTTGCCAAACGAACTCCCGCCGACAGTTAATAAATCTAACACAAAATGTTCACCTCTGATGATGCAAAAAGGTACACAAGGTATCTGAAAAGTAAAGGCACTGAACTATTTGGAAAATGGATAAAACATGTCTTTATTTGAATTAATGTTAAAAAGTAACAGTCTTAAAGGAACACGAAACCCAAAATTTTCTTTCATGATTTAGGTAGAACATACAATTTGAAACAACTTACCAGTTTACTTCTATTATCGAATTTGCTTCATTCTCTGGGTATAATTTGTTGAAGGAGCAACAATGCACTACTGGTTTCTAACTGAACACATGTGTGAGCCAATGACAATTGGTATATATATGCAGCCACCAATCAGCAGCTAGAATCTAGGTTCTTTGCTGCTCCTGAGCTTAACTAGATAAACCTTTCAGCAAAAGATAAAATTCAAAGGACATAGTGTGTCCAATCATTGCACATTTAAACACAGTGGCAGTAGTGAGGGACTTAAATTAAAGCTATTAGAATATATTAGTAATGTAGGGAATGAGGGAGATCGACTAATGAAACTAAGAAAGGCAGAAACAAAATGGATCCATTCCCTAGGAAGCATGTCACCACAAGGGTTAAACAATGATATAGATCTGCAAGCTTTTATGCTTTAAGGAATACAGCCATATCCTGAAATAAAATTAGCAATAACTGTAGTGTGTGTATAATCGTCTGGTATATATTAGAAACATAATAGTATATTATATACGTTCAGTTAGGTAGGAGATGAAAGGACATGTATTATAATGTTTTACTGCTGTTCTTTATATGTTTTATTATGTATTTGTTTTAAGGTGGTTTTTATTCATTATGAATTGTAGTAGTTTTTAGTATAAGGAATTTTATCAATTAGAAAAGGTCATGAGCTTTATATTGGGAGATATAGTATATTATTAAATTATTTTAACTTTTAATGATTAATATTAATTTTAATTCTTGGGAATGTATTGTGTAATTAACCATTTTAAATATACTTTTAATAAGTAACGTTAAACTAGGTAGATACAAAGTATCTGAAAAGCTACTGCAAAATATTTACGGACTAAAGGACCAATAGGAAAAGTTTGTGAAGTTCGAGAGCGGGGCCTTAGGGCAAGCCTGGCAATTTTTAAATGGTAACTGGAGCTACAAACAACATATTGCATTACCTGTTGAGAAAGTCTGCCTGAGAGCGAACGAAACGCGTTCAGGAATAGGAGAGTAAGGCTGCAAGGCAAAGGAATCTGGGACCATGGGGAGTAAAGAGGGCTATAACCTGAGCTCGGGACTACACTTGTTTTAAGCCCCATCTGTTTGACATCACGGACACTCACCCTGAGAACCGGTAGCTTTGTAAGCGTATAAGGAACTTTCCAAAAGGATTCCTATTGGATTCCTATTAAGGCTTTATTTTTATTTACTTCTAGTAAGTGCAATACATTGTGTGTGTGTGTAACCTAATGGTAATTAATTGATACCGTGATTCGCTGGTGCGCCTGTCCCCTTTTTGTCTATCTCACAGCTCTTGTATCCAGAGGACTGACAGGCTACAGCAGTCCAAGAGAAAGGCGGCACCAGACTCTGAGATTGATTTAAAGGGATTACACAGAGGAGTGTGTTGAACTATATGGAAAACACACATTTCCAGGACGACAAAGTATGTTCTTAGGCTGATTTAGCCTTTCAAGTTTGTTCTGGACATTAATATATTGTGTAGTGCAAATTTATATTGTGTAGCATTGTTTGTGAGACAAACATACATATGTAAGTAGTTAAAACATACGGGAAAAGGTCCTGCCAATATTGTAAGATCATAATACTGTGAATAAGTTTTTTCTGACACTCCACCTAGTGGAGTGCAGCTAATTTTAAAAGGTGTTTTTAAGAGAAGGAAGCAAATTAAATAATAGAACTAAATTGAAAAGTTCTGTATGTTCTGTCTAAATCATGAATCTATAATTATGACTTTATTGTCCCTTTAAGGAAAAGACAGTGACCTGTAGTGTAGGTACATGCGGAGTGGGACGTCATCTGACGTGTTTCACGCCGTTCTATCGCTTTCTCAAAGATAATAATCACAATTGTTAGAAGGTAAAAGAGAAAGCATCACTTTAGGGTTTTTATATTATTCAACATGAAAGGAAGCTCAGAGAAAGATATGATAATATGAGTATATAGAAACTATTAAAGGGACAGTCTACTCCAGATTTTTTTATTGTTTAAAAAAAATAGATAATCCCTTTATCACCCATTCCCCAGATTTGCATAACCAACATGATTATATTAATACACTTTTTACCTCTTTGATTACCTTGTATCTCTAAACCACTGCAGACTGCACTCTTATTTCAGTTCCTTTGACAGACTTGCAAGTTAGCCAATCACCGCCCTCTCATAACTAACTCCACGGGCGTGAGCTGTTCAGATACCTTGTTTACCTTTTTGCATCATCATTTTGTGTTACATTTACATTTAATTAGCCTTTTCCTTAAAGGGATATGAAACACTTTTAGATTGTGAGTTTTCCAATACTGAGAATTCTAACTTCAGAAGGATAACCCTACCACATATTTGTCTCTCATTGGCCTCAGCAGAGGTGATGAGATAAAATACTGTAAAGCAGTGCACGTTTTGATAACAAAATGATAGTGGCTACCCTTTTCTTCTTCAGTAATCTCCAAATCTTCTATGCAGTAGAATCCCTAAAACTCACTCATTATGAAATGACCCAGCTGCATCAAATATCATAGGCACCGGTGTAGCTGGAGAGGCATGTTGTAGGGTCAGGTAAAATTGCAGCATACAGTATATATCCTAGCCTCACTGGATGAGTGAAAAAAGAAAAATGCAGAGCTTAATTACAGGAAAAGCAAGGGGATTGCACATTGATTGAACATTGTATTGCATGTTGCTATATTTTATTAAACATTCAGATTTAAAAATAAATAAATACATTACCAAAAATAAAGTATCTAATGTATCTATGTAACATAAACAATTAACAAACTTTATTAAATCACTGTTAATCACCTCTGGTGTAGTATGTGCAGTACTCCACAAGATGTCACTATTTCATTAATTTATCCCAGCTGAATCATCAAAAATAAATTGTATTCAAAACGATGCATTTATACAGAAAATAAATTAAAACTAAATAATATATAAATATATGTATTATATGTATACTTATTAGTGGTTTATCTTATCTGTTAAAGTTATCATATTATTTTCAATATCAATACAATTTCTAAGTGTTCTGCAGCTCTGAAACACATCTGGTTTCACTCTTCTGTATCACAAGAAGTTTGCAAATCCTGCTTCGGCTGAGTCATGCCATATATTTAGTTTAGTCTTCAGCTAGTTTATTATGAATCATGAAGAGGTTTATATCATGCCACTGGAATGGGGCTATTTTTGTATGATATAAGTTTGAATACTGAATAAGGCAGGAATGAGTATAAACTACTTTCTTCATTCTACTACTTATAAAAGCATTTACTGAAAGTGACAGGAAGTAACAGGACGAATAAATTAGTATATTTTGGCTATTCATTTGTGTGGTTTCACAAAGAGCTGGCATAATACCTTTAATTCAGATGAATTGTTTGCAATTGTGCAAGAACAAGTGGAAAAGCCAATGAGCACACAAGGTATATGAGACTTTTGGTTTTGTTTCAAGTTTATAAGGAAATTAAAGAATCTTTCCAGTTATCCATTTATGTTGTTGTCAAATAGATATTGTTTTTAATACTTTTTCCCTTTTTTATTTGGGCTCAGGGCTGTTGCTAAAAATCAACATAATGTCTGTATTATGGATGTTATCTTGTGATTTATATTGACCAGTATGACATTTATTCTTTTATTGAGGTTTTTAGCAAATTTGAACAGATAACAATTGACTTGTCACAAAAGAAACATTCTTGAGGTTGATTTTCTAAACAAAATAGCAACATCATCAACAAGATATTTACAAGTTTATACAAAGATAGAGAAAAAATAACTCATTGTGTAGTTCATTAACAAATCGACAGGCCCAGAGGCTTGTTTCCCCACAGAAAACCTATGAATTACATTGTTTCCAATGCAGCAAAGGATTCTGGGTAAGATATGCAAATTAAGTACACAATGACACACCTTTTTACTTCAGTCTGCTTTTCAGCAGGTTCCCTTTACGCCAGATGAGTGGCAAAAACCACGAAACAGTCTGTCCTGGGATGGTTATGAATCACTGCACTAACCCTAGCTAAGTTTATAAGCTGTGTGAACAGCGATACTTTGGCGTAAAGGGAACCTGCTGAAAAGCAGACTGAAGTAAAAAGGTGTGTCATTGTGTACTTAATTTGCATATCTTACCCAGAATCCTTTGCTGCATTGGAAACAATGTAATTCAGAGGTTTTCTGTGGGAAAACAAGCCTCTGGGCCTGTCTAGATTTGTTAATGAACTACACAATGAGTTATTTTTTCTATATTTTGTGCGTAGTGGAGGATTTTAAACTCGCCTTTTATCTCCCCCTAATTTAAAATGTTGTTGTATTCTGCCTGGAATCAACTTCACCCAGCAGTGATTCTAACCTTCTCCCAGCTGATGAGTGGCAAAAACCACGAAACAGTCTGTCCTGGGATGGTTATGAATCACTGCACTAACCCTAGCTAAGTTTATAAGCTGTGTGAACAGCGATACTTTGGCGTAAAGGGAACCTGCTGAAAAGCAGACTGAAGTAGAAAGGTGTGTCACTGTGTACTTAATTTGCATATCTTACCCAGAATCCTTTGCTGCATTGGAAACAATGTAATTCAGAGGTTTTCTGTGGGAAAACAAGCCTCTGGGTCTGTCTAGATTTGTTAATGAACTACACAATGAGTTATTTTTTCTATATTTTGTGCATAGTGGAGGATTTTAAACTCGCCTTTTATCTCCCCCTAATTTAAAATGTTGTTGTATTCTGCCTGGAATCAACTTCACCCAGCAGTGATTCTAACCTTCTCCCAGCTGATGAGTGGCAAAACCACGAAACAGTCTGTCCTGGGATGGTTATGAATCACTGCACTAACCCTAGCTAAGTTTATAAGCTGTGTGAACAGCGATACTTTGGCTTAAAGGGAACCTGCTGAAAACCAGACTGAAGTAAAAAGGTGTGTCATAATTGTGTACTTAATTTGCATATCTTACCCAGAATCCTTTGCTGCATTGGAAACAATGTAATTCAGAGGTTTTCTGTGGGAAAACAAGCCTCTGGGCCTGTCTAGATTTGTTAATGAACTACACAATGAGTTATTTTTTCTATATTTTGTGCGTAGTGGAGGATTTTAAACTCGCCTTTTATCTCCCCCTAATTTAAAATGTTGTTGTACAAAGATAGACAAATACAGCAGAAACCTCCATGTTTCCTTTTATGAGACATTCTGCGTACTATGCAAGGGATAATAAACTAAAAAATTTTCTTTCATGATTTAGATAGAGCATGCAATTTTAATCAACTTTTAAATTTATTCCTATTATCAATTTTGTTCTCTTGTTATCTTTAAGCTTAGAAACCGGCCCATTTTTGGTTCAGCACCTTGGGTAGCGCTTGCTGATGGGTGGATACATAGCCGTCAATCAGCAAGCGCTACCCAGGTGCTAAACCAAAAATGGGCCGGCTACTAAGCTTACATTCCTGCTTTTCAAATAAAGATACCAAGAGAACGAAGAAAAAATTATAATAGAAGTAAATTAAAAAGTTGATTAAAAGGGACAGTCAACACCAGAATTGTTGTAGTTTAAAAAGATAGATAATCCCTTTATTACCCATTCCCCAGTTTTGCATAACCAACTCAGTTATAATAATACACGTTTTACCTCTGTGATTACCTTGGATTTAAGCATCTGCAGACTGCCCCCTTATTTCAATTCTTTTGACAGACTTGCATTTTAGCCAATCAGTGCTTACTCCTAGGTAACTTCACATGCATGAGCTCAATGTTATCTATATGAAACACATCAACTAACGCCCTCTAGTGTTAAAAAACTGTCAAAATCCATTCAGATTATAAGCGACCTTTAAGGCCTTCAAGAAATAAGCATATGAGCCTACCTAGGTTTAGTTTTCAACTCAGAATACTAGACTTACATTATAAACTGGGTTTCAATTTACAATGGTTTAGATTTACAACCATTCCTTCTGGAACCTAACCCTGGCGTAAACTGAGGGCTACCTGTATATGATTTATCTTTATATATTATCATCTCAATGTGTTTAATGTCCCTTTAAGTATCAAATCTAATTTTGAAGCTGATTGCAAACAATATTGAGCTTGTTTTTGGTAGATAACAATTTCTGAAATTTGGCCATTTTGCCAGAGGAAATAAAACCTATCCTATCTTCTGCAAATGAGCACTAATCAGCTTGAAACAGCTGTCCAGAAGTTATTTGCGTTTTGCTGCACCTACTCCATAAGGGGAATGCTATGTTTAAACACAGTACCAGAAGCAAAAAGCATGAGATATTGTATATCTCATTTGAATATCGTACCCAAAATCCTCGGGTGCATTGGTAACAATTCAGAGTAGTTCTGGGAGAAATCAAGCAGGGATACTTAGATGTGCTATTTGCCTATATAATAATTATATGGCTCTTACGTTTATGAAATTGAAGTTTTAATCACACGCTTTTATCTCCACCATAACTTAAATTAATATTGCTTATCCCTTTGTAAAATACATGAATCAAAATATCATATGAAAGCATTTGTCTTATAAAAGAACTCTCAAGTTTAATCCTGATATAATACCTAATATAGAGATTACTTTATCCTAACCCCTTTAGCTTGTTCACTAAGGCCGAATCAGTCACCCAGTCAGCTACAGGGCCCTGATCAGAATATTGGGAACAAGTCAAATCTCAAATCTATTTATGTATCAGATAAATAAACTTTTGCCTTTTTTATAAATAGAAGCAGCCCTCAACAAATCTTCTCACCCCATGACACGTGTGAGTGATATAACCTTGCACAATGCAGTCTTTATGTTTTGTTTGAGCTGTCTATCATGTGATGTTTTGCACAGATTGCTACAAAGGGAAGTTGCAGAAAACATCCATGGGATGCAGACAGCAAACTCCTGTTACAAACCAATCACCAAGCAAGCAATTTGTAGATGTTACACATCATTTTGCAACTCCGGAGATATAATATTTTAACATATTGCATAATGGCTTATACTAACATTAACTTTTTGCAATTGTATTATATTTGGCATTGAATTAAAAAGTAAGGAAAGGACATAAATATTACTTTTAAAAAGTATGTTTATCTAGCAAAAGTATAGTAATTTGTTTCTAAGTTGAAATGTACGATTGGTTAAAGGGACATGAATCCCAACATTTTTTCTTTTTCTTATTTTTCATGATTCAAATAGAGCATTTGATTTCAAACAAATTTCCAATTTACTTCTTATATCCAATTTGCTTCTTTCTTTTGGTATCCATTTTTGAAGGAGTAGCAATGCACTACTGGGTAGACTTGTGCAGCTTCGAAAAATTTGTTTCGTTTCGGATCGATTCGGATCGTTTCGAATTTCGTTTCGTTTCCGAATTTCCGAATCGATCCGAAACGAATCGCACATGTCTACTGCTGGGAGTTATCTGAAGATATCTGGTGAACCAATGAATAGAGTTATTTTTGTGCAGCCAACAATCAGCAGCAAGCTCCCAGTAATACATTGCTGCTTCTGAACCTTCATAGATATGTCTTTCAACTAAGGATACCAAGAAAATTATGCAATTTAGATAATGGAAGCAAATTGAATAGCTGTTTAAAATGTTCTGTTTAAATCATGAAAGAAAAAATTTGGGTTTCATGTCCCTTTAAAGATGGATCTTATTGATACTATGGGGTAAATTTAACAAATGCCTGGTGGACATGATTCGCTGCAGCCCGGCATTTCATAAGCTGTCGGCATTTCTTGTGAAATGCTTGTGCAATGCCGCCTCCTGCACATTCATGGCCAATCGGCCGCTAGCAGGGGGTGTGAATCATCCTGATCGTATCATCTCAAAAGAGCTGATTATTTTGGGGGGTTGGTTGGTTGGGGGGTTTTACTGTTAGGGGTTAATTTGTATTTCTTTTCAGGTAAAAGAGATTATCGCTTCAGGGCAATGCCCTACAAAAGGCCCTTTTAAGGGCTATTGGTAGTTTAGTCTTAGATTATGGGGTATTTTTATTTTGGGGGTCTTTTTTGTTTTTATAGGAGAATTTGATTAGGTTTAATTTTTTTATTTTGGATCATTTTGTTTATTTTTTAAGGTAATCTAATATATTTTTTTATTTTTTGTGATTTTAGATTTTTTTTATTTTATGTAATCTTAGATTTCATATTTAAATTAAATTGTAGGTTTTATTTTGTATGTAATGTTAGGATTTTTTAATTTAATTTTAGATTAGGATTTTAATTTTGGTATTTTAATTACTTTATTAGTTTAATAGTCTTTTTATTTTATGTAATAGGGATAAATTTAGGCGGTGTTAGGTTAGGGGGCTTAGTGATTAGATTAATACTTTGCGTTGTGGGGGGATGGTGGTTTAGGAGTTAATAGGTTAAATTAGATTGCGTTGTGGGGGATGGCGGTTTAGGGATTAATAGTTTAAATAGGTACTTTGCGATGTGGGGGATGGCGGTTTAGTGGTTAATACATTTCATTGTTAGTTGCGATGTGGGGGGATGGAGATTTAGGAGTTAATAACTTTAATACATACTTTGCAATTTGGGGGTTCGCGGATTAGGGGTTAATAAATTTATTAGTTATTGCGGTGGGGGGATGGCGGTTGAGGGGTAGATATTGCGCATGTGTTAGGTGTTTGCTTTTATCATAACAGCGAGCGACAGGTAAAATATACACACCGCACTTGTATGCGGTGCGGTATATGTTATCGAGTGTAAGTGTAGTGTAAGGTCGGGTTACCATAGTAACCTATTCATTTTCAAGAAAACCGGCATCGGGTGGAAGCGTTAACACAACGCTAACTTACACCTACACGAAAAGGGCGACTGCACGCAATGCGCTATCTTTTTGAATGGAAACCTGGTACTAAAATGGAGCCATAAATTACTTTTAGCTGCCGGCAACTTCGGGAGCTTACGGCTCCATGTTTAACGACTCAATGGAAACGAGCACTTAGTGTTTGATGACAATTATTTGCATGTTAAAGCTGTAGATGAGTCATTTCTAAGGTTGACATGATCATAATCAGCTACTTTCATTGTTTATTGAAAGCATTGTCAGTTTAAAGTCTATATAAATAAAACACCAAAAAAGGATATATGTAGAGATATAGAATAATATGTGAAAATGTCCAGACTTCATAATACGTTTTTTCAGTTATCTCAAGGGAAAAGAACCACAAAAGAACATAACATAATACTGTTAAAATGAAGATGAATGTCTTCAGGTTGGACTTGGACACCCACCTCTAAGTATAAAAAGCAGAGGTCAGAGGTGGATCAGTGGCTCCATAGTTAGTAGATTTCAGAGCTCCACAAATTTACATATTGCTAACAGGATACATATTTTAAAATTAAAAATAAAAACTGATTACATTCCTGGGTACAAAATTGATCTAGGTAACTTAAAGAGACAGTCTACTTAAAAATGTTTGTTGTTTCAAAGATCCCTTTATTACCCATTCCATAGTTTTGCATAACCAACACTGTTGTATTAATACACTTTTTACCGCTGTGCACCTTGTATCTAAGCCTCTGCAGACTGCCCCTTATTTCAATTCTTTTGACTTGTATTTTAGCCAATCAGTGCTTACTCATACATAATGCCACAGGAGTGAGCACAGTGTTATCTATATGACTCACATGAACTAGCGCTGTCTAGCTGGGAAAAACTGTCAAAATGCACTGAGATAAGAGGCAGCCTTCAACATCTTAGAAATGAGCATATGAGCCTACCTAGCTTTAGCTTTCAACGAAGAATACTAAGAGAACAAAGCTAATTTAGACTATACTGTCCCTCTAAATATTGGCTATAGAATAAATAAGACCCAACAGAAGAAATTACACTCCCAGAGGGGGTGGGCATGATATGTACTAAAATGTTAATTTTAAATTATTCTCTCTAAATACCGGGCTTTGGTATGCAGACAGAGATAATATAAGTAATCATTTCCGTGTGTCAAAAGTGATATAATAAGGAGGTCTGATCTCTCATTTTAATGGGTTGTGGTTTCAAAGAAGAGATAGTTATTTCCTATACAAAAATAAACCAAAATTATTATTATTTTTTATACATTTTATATTCTGCAACTGATATAACGAGTATTTGGAAACACATTAAGAGAAAAAACGTTTTTACAGTACACCGTCAAAATATAAATGCACATAGAAGAATTACATCTTTGAATAGAAACATTTTTGCAGTATACATGTATTGGCAAAAATGCTTCTAGTAAAAGTTATCACTGTTTTAGTGTTAACATTTTTCTGTGCACGTGCATGTGAAGCATAGCTAGATAATCTCAGTGCACCAGCATTTAAATACTGCAGCAGCCCAGAGCACCAGTGGGGCTTGTATCATGTCAGCATTTAAAAAATTGAGTCATTACCAGATGGTACAAGCACCTTAGGCTCTCTGAGCAAGTGCTGTGTTTAAAATGCTGGTGCATGGTGCATACTTAAATACACCTTTGAAACAGCTATAGCTTTTATTAGAAGCATTTTTGCTAATGCATGTATATTACAAACATGCTTCTGTTCAAAACTGAAATGCACCCATGTGGAGTACATTTTTGGCTGGAATCTCCCTTTAAGTATCAAAAGCCTTACAGACCAAGACAATGAATGCCATAAAACTGGTGCATAAAAGCTCCTGTAGACAAAAGTGTGGGAAAGCAATAAGAGGAAAGATGTAGACCTTGCGGTAGTAGTTTTTTTTTGTCTCATATTGTTAAGGTGAAAATGGCAGAAGTTAATAAATCAAACAGAACTCCAAGGTCAGGCTATGCAAAGACAAATCTAGTGTACAATGTCCCTTTAAATCAAACAAAATGTTGGGAACTTATCACAGCCCATTCCCAAACTTCCCAGAATCCATTCCAGAGTCATTTAACTGGCCTCAGCACCACCCAGTCTCCACCCAGAAGTGCCTGCCCTTTAATAATCTAGACCAGTGGTTGCCAACCGCGGTCCTCAAGGACCTCCAACATTTCTGGTTTTCATTATAGCTGAACCAGTGCACAGGTGAAATAATCAGCTGATGGATGAGAGCAGGTTGGTTACAGATCAGCTGATTACTTCACCTGTGCACTGGTTTAGCTATAATGAAAACCAGGACTGTTGGGGGTCCTTGAGGACCGCGGTTGGCAACCACTGATCTAGACCAGTGCTTCCCAAGCCCAGTCCTCAGGACCCTTACTCAGGCCAGATATTCATTATTTCTTAACTAGAGCACAGGTGAAACAATCAGCTCACCCATCAGCTGATTTCACCTGTGCTCTAGTTAAAGAGACAGTCTACACCAGAATTTTTATTGTTTTAAAAGATAGATAATCCCTTTATTACCCATTCCCCAGATTTTCATAACCAACACAGTTATATTAATATAATTTTAACCTCTGTGATTATCTTGTATCTATGCCTCTGCAAACTGCCCCTTTATTTCAGTTCTTTTGACAGACTTGCAGTTTAGCCAATCTGTGCCTGCTCCCAGATAACTTCACGTGCACGAGCACAGTGTTATCTATATGAAATACATGAACTAACACCCTCTAGTGGTGAAAAACTGTTAAAATGCATTCTGAAAAGAGGTGGCCTTCAAGGTCTAAGAAATTTGCATATGAACCTCCTAGGTTAAGCTTTCAACTAAGAATACCAAGAGAACAAAGCAAAATGGGTGATAAAAGTAAATTGGAAAATTGTTTAAAATGACATGCTCTATCTGAATCATGAAAGTTTATTTTGGCCTAGACTTTCCCTTTAAGATCATATAATAAATATCTGGCATCAGGGCCGCCATCAGGGGATGACAGGGGTGACTCCTGTCAGGGGCCCAATGGGCCAGGGGGACCCCATGAGGCAAGAACAACTAAAAAAAAAAAAGTATTTGTTTTTTTAAATTTTGGCAGCCACCAGTGGGAACAACAGCAGAGTGCTAATTGAGCATGTGAAATGTTGTTACAAAGAGTAAAGTATTAGCATTTGAGAGGATTTCGGAGTGTGCACTAAACCACTATGCACAGTGTGAGACAGACTTGACACTTTGTTTGTACAGTGTTTGCCTGAGTCAGACAGCATTGCAGAGGAGGTAGGACTTACTTAGTAAATGTTTTTTATTTCTTTGTGCAATTTCGGATTGTAACTTCAGTGTGGTAGTAGTTGTATGGTGGGGCCAGAGCTCCATAAAAACACATTTTTTTAGCAGCAGTATATTTATGATTATTTGACAATGCTGTAGAAATTCTATATTTAAAGCCATGCAGAAATGTTTCCTCCTCAATACACAAATGGTAGGTGCCCTTTTGGCAGATATGCGTTTTTTTTAAATTTATATATATATATATATATATATATATATATACATATATATATATATATATATATATATATATATATATATATATATATATATATATATACATATATATATATAAAACATTCCAGTTTACTGCCCCTTTATGCAAGGACTTTCCAGATACAAGGAGGCATTTTATCTAAGATTTTTACATCTGCATAAAATGTTATACTCTCAGACTAAGATTGCTCAGTGTTTGAAATGAGACAGGTTAACTTAAAACTGTTCAGTTTACACTACAGCTGACTTAATTTTGAAATACATACAAACAAGCCCAAATCCTGCATTTAACCAGATCTAATGGTATGAGTACCACAGCTTATGGTTCAACCAACACCATACAGAGTACAGCATTTTCAAAATCCATAAGTACAGGTGACAGATGGGAACATTTGCACACTATATTTGAAGTGGTGCTCTTGGTTGGGGAAAATGGGGGAAAAAAACAAACATATGTCAACCTTTCAAAAGTACTTTCTTACAGGTTGTTTATGTTCAGCTTACATTTGTTGTTTATTTTGTTATTACATTTCCCTATGCAACTCCTATATAAATAATTAGAGACCAAGAGGTCTTAAATGCTCATTAAGGGAAATATTTCTAAGACAAATATGAAAACATGAGGTTCATGTTTATTTTGGACGCATACTGTAAACTGTTGTTGTGTTATGTTTTATAACAAGCTGATGATAATTGTCTGTATGCTTATATGAGAGCAGTATGTACAAAAAGCGTGTCTCAGGCGGAAGATACAAAAAAGCACCTTTATTGCGGTCAAAACATGGAAAGGTAAAAAAATGAAATTTAGGGGGCGGAGCCTGCAGCCTAACATGGTAGTCGTGTTTCTGTGAGCTCCGTGTGCTCAGTTGCAACAAGCTGCTTTATACAAGGGATAAAAACTATCAGATGAGATACCAAATGTGAGATATGCCTGCCTAAACTACCCGACCATCACCACTGAGGAGAGAGACAGGGGAAAGCTATCCGGCGCACACTTAAACAGGAGCCTTTGTTTCAACTGCGCCACAACTCACGGAGTTAGCGGTCACCCACGTGGCTGTTTGCATCGCCAACTTGCCGTTATTCTCAGGCTGACATAAGGGAGCACTATCGGACGCTGCGGTAAAGTACGGACATTACCTTTTCCCTCTCTCCCTTTACAAATAGACAGCACGTTCACACATTGGGGCTCCAGCCGATCGCCATTGCGGCCCACTTGATTAACCAGTCAGGAACTTTGTATGCTTACCCGGGGGCTTTCCCTTGCAACTTCCGCAGCACTACAGAGGCACACAATAGACTGTGGACAGACACAGGACATCCAGCTCGCCAAGCCTCACTAGCCCCATAGTCAGTCAGCACACCTACCTCCCTGACTACAGCTAGGCCCTTGAGGCATAACGTCACTCTCAGATTAAGCTTATAATAGGGAGCGGCAAGTGCAAGATAGCAGACCACTGCACCAACTTGATATAGTCTGTATAATTGCCGCACCTATATACTGCTTTACATCATCATGTCGACTAGGAAGGGTCATAAACCACAAAAAGGGCCCAAAAACTCCAAAAGTTCCCAAGGCCCCAACCTGGCTATGAAGGAATATTTTAAACCACTAGACTCACTGTCACATGACCATATAAATGCACAGCAAGAAAAAGGTAGCAATTCAGAGGACTCAGACTCAACCTCAATACAGCATACCCCACCCAGGCCCCTTACCAAGGCTGACTTAAGCACGCTACCCACTAAAGATGACTTTGCAGCGCTGATGACTCACGTTAGCCAGCTTATTAAAGAAGGTCTGAAGGAGGTTAGAAAAGACCTAAATGAACTGGGCAACAGGGTAGAATACTTAGAAGAGGGATCGGAGTATATAAACAACCAGCATGAGGAACTGTCACGGCAACTTCATCAGCAAAGTGCTATCATAGACGACCTACAACATCACGTTGAAGATCTCGATAACAGGGGCAGAAGGCAGAATATACGTATCCGCGGCATCCCAGAAAGTGTACTGAATCAACAACTGGGGGACTATCTGCAAAATCTATTTAAACACCTTGCTAACCCAGTGGAGATCCCAAACATGCCGCTTGACAGAGCCCACAGAGCCCTACGACCTCCCCCAAGGCCCTCAGACCCACCCAGGGATGTGATCCTGAAATTCCAGAATTATAAGGATAAAGAAACTATATATAACGCTGCCAGGAAAACCCAAACTGTTCTATTTGAAGGATCAAAACTTCAGATATTCGCAGACTTGAGCCCCATTACACTGGCTAAAAGAAAGGAGGCTAGATACCTTACACAGCACCTCCAAAATTTGGGCATCCAATATAGATGGGGCTTCCCCTTCTGTCTCAAAGTCATTAGGGGCCCCCAAACTTATATCTATAGAACACCAGAAGATCTAGAGACTTTTTGTAAGGGGCTCAATATCTCTTTACCTGTTCTTCCTAAGCTGAATGACCACCCTCACACCGCATCAGAGCTGAAGGATATACACCCCAGACCACAACGGCAGAATTGGTCGACAGTAAACAGGAAAAGAAACAGAACCACCTGTAACTCTCCACAACCTGCTGATACCGCCTCTGCGCCACTTACTTGATCAAGTTCTCCTGAAGGCTTTGGTTTGACCCTTTCATATGGTGTAGTATGAAGCTTATTTGTTGTTCTCTTCGCATAGTTGGCTTCATTAAGCGAACATTGTAATGACTTAGTGACTTTTTGATCACATGAAAACCACAACCTTTCTACACGCAGACTTTTGTTTTGTTTGTTTTTTTTATTGTCTCCAAGTTGCTCCCCTCCCCAGTTATATAAAATGCATGTGCTATATCCCATGATGTATGGGCTTGGTTTCTGCACTAATTATCCCAACATGTGTGTCCAAGAATATGATCAAGAGAATCTGTTTGACGCCCCGTTCTCTCCCCTTCCTAAACCTGGGCAGGCTGCCTTACAGTAGCATCCTCAGGCAATAATCCCTGACAGTCTTATTCAGCCCGAGTTTATTGTTGCATCGAGCGTAGCTCTAAATCTAGAGTTATTTTTTTTTCCCCCCTCTTATCATTGTTTGTTTGATACCCTCATATAGTGTGATGTTAACACTTAGTTTTTTTCTCAATTTGAACCCCTCTACTTTTAATATTATTATTTACAGTTCTTTTGTTTTGTGTCATCCAACAATGCTCTACATGCTAAAAATGTTGTTTTATGCATATTTCTTACTGTATGAACTAATGTTTATGCTTATGCTTTCTCTCCAGCAAGCCGGATTTCATTCACTCTTCTCTACTTCCTCTTCTCTCAAGTTGTATCCTGTCATTGTTGCTCTACTGCTGGGTCTCAAGGTTACTGTTAGGAGACTCCTCTAGGACCAGGACCCTCTTGTTCTCCTCTGCTTCAGGACTCTGGCATCTACCCTGCAAAGTGTTTTCAAGTACTTGGAGAGCCGTTCAGAGAACACACAAGAATATGTTTGTTGAACAGCTCTAATTTTATTGTTCAGGATAGCAAGCTTATATACCTTTCAGAATACATTGAAATCTGTAGTCATTAGCTCATTTCTAAGATGAGGAAAAACATCTGGCATCCTGTAAGTTGTACATCACATTTGTCAGATATCCTTGCAGACAAGAGTTACAGCATATAGGTTTAACAAGTGACATATTCATAATTACATCATTTCACATGGTATTTCTATAAGAACAAAGAAACTCATAGAAAATATAATTGGAATAAAAGGAGTGTTAGGGAGTCATTTCTACAGGAATATCTAACTACAGATAAACAGTAACTGGGCCTCCTAGCCCAGCACAAATCACAGCCGTTTGACATCTTGTAGAGATAACAATGCACATCTTCAGGGTCATTCTCAGGGCTATTATATCTATGCAAGTCTCCCTAACATCAGCATATTTCTTACTACATAATAAACCACTATAATAAAAGTCTAATCATTACAAAATGGATGCTAATCATCACAAGATGGCTGCGGGGAACAAGATGGCTGCCGTCAGGTTCATATTACCCCTAACATACCATCCTTTTATTCTAACAGAATAACATAAAAATAGACTGACATAAAAAAGTAGTAAAGCCTTATATTATGGTAACAGAACTCTATAAGAATACTAAAGAGAAAAATATTCGCATGTCGTGATATACTTTTATAGGCTAATTGTCACTGCATATCGGTACAGTCCCTCCAATACCTTCCATCTATCTTCCAGCCTTCCCAAAACTACCGGTCCACCGGCACAGAGACCCAACCAGCCCCCCATCTACCCCCAAACAACGCTGCATCGTCTATCTCTCCACCTGCATTGCTAGCACCCCCCAATATGTCCAACAGTTCCTTTTAAAGCATGACATAGCAACAGCACAACTGTCTCTAGGTGGCCTCTGATCACTTTAAGAACAGTCTTTGTCCATTTGAGAGCGCTGCACCTTGACACTTTGCTATAATACAGTTCTCCAACAGTTCATTTGCAGTATGGGCGCTTATCCATGGTTCTTCCGCAGGGAGATACTGGAAATCAGATGATTTGTTCATGGGGTAGACAAGGCAACCAGTGGATACCCATGGCAAGCAGACACTCGAGTCACAGGGAGTCTAGGAAGCAAACAGAAACAGTACAGGATGAGTACACACCGCAATACAATCACAATTATGTCCAAATAAAACGTCACTTTCATCCTATGTCATTTAAAATCAAACAAAACATTGTTGATATACAATACAAACTAAATACATTGACATTTCTCAGAGAATAATTTACAACTTCTCTATACACTTTTAAATGATACTTCATGAATACTATGCAAGTGAAAAGATACCATACTAATTAATAAAGGGAAAAATACATTTGCTTTCATAAACTATAATTAGGCTATTCCCTGAAACAAACATTTCTCTGTATATTTACTATAAACTTCTAGCTTAGACGTGTCCTCCTTATGTTCTAAAGGGTGAAGGGTCTAAGATATTATGATATATTGCAGCATTTTTCTGAAACATATTTTTATACTCAGTGGGCCATTCAATAGGGTACAATACTGCACAGTTCACAGTTACCTTTATCTAAAAATTACTATGTTAAGCACATAAACTACAATGTGCACTAATACCAATGAAGCATATGACCTCTTATACCTAATATGTTCAATAAAAATAAAACAACTACAAAAACAAACAGTATAAGGAATCAAGTTAAAACAATACTCCCCTAATTTAATTGGTTGACCCTGTAACAGCAGGACCTCCATATCGAGCGATAAGGCACAGTCCAGAGAAGGATAGTCTTTATGTCCTGAAGACACACATCAGAGGAGACAGTCATGGATTACCCAGAGTCCAGTTCTGGGGCTGGTACCAGCATGCAAAGCAAAGAATGGATCCAAAGATAGTTCAGTAACTTTTTTTTTTTTATTTTTTTTTATTTTTTACTGCAGTATGGTGGTTAAAACAAGCTTGACAAAAGGTCTTTCATTTTCTTCTTTTCTTTCTTTAAAGGTTTACTTGCTTTCAATCTTTAATCTTTTGAAGAGTGCACTTATGGAATTTTATCTGTACAGATTTTACCTAAATATGGAAAAAACTCAAAAAAATAATTCCGTTAGTGTTGTTTAATTTCTGGATACAGCTGCATGATCTCATCCTGCAAATACAAATATAGTGTTAAGAACCAAATATAGAAAAATATAGGGCACAGCTGGTGGTTAGGCAATAACATTGTAAGAGAAGATTCAAAACGTTTTAGGTTCACCTTCTTACCTAAAAACAATCACCCCTATCACATAAAGATACTCATCAATACTCATCAATACTTCCCTCATGTTTGCGTGAAACATCCCATGTGGCATGCAAACACAACATAACAAAAAACAAAAAGACAAATTATCCACTCCACTCATGCATGCAGAATACAATTCTCAATAGCAAGCAAAATCAAATACACCTTCACATGCAATATTCCATTCATACAGCACCTTACCACACGCATTCACGAAAAATAAAAACACAACATTCTCTTAGAAAACACTTAAACCAATTGTCCATTTTACAAAACAAAACATGAACAGCCGACACAAACTTTTAACAACCAAAATTAACCTGAAATTCAAAACCAATTCTGCCATTCCCAAACAACCATCTATACCGTGGTTCTGCAAATTCTACCATGTACAATTCTATGATATCATACTAATGATGCAATCACTTCAGAAGATCAATAAACTCCAGTTGCATATTTACAAATAAAATCCCTAACCATAAATTTACAAAAGAACACACAAACACCTAAGTATCCAATTTTGGGAATAATTAGATAATAATGATACAGCCACTGTTCTATATAGCTCCTGCTCGCATGCACCATGCAAATCCACTGTTAAAGGGACATTTTAGTATAAATTAAACTTTCATTATTCAGATAGGACTTTTAATTTTAATCAACTTTCCAATTTACTTTTATCATCAAATTTTTTTCTTGGTGTTCTTAGTGTAAACTAAACATCGGTAGGCTCATATGCTAATTTCTAAGCCTTTGAGGGCTGCCTCTTATCACAGGCTTTTTAAATCTCTTTCCAACACAGAGAGACAAAATACACGTGGGCCATATAGATAACACTGTGTTCAGGCACAGGGGGTCATTTAAGATTCAGCACAAAACAATGCTAAATTCAAGACAAAAGACCATAAACAGTTACAGTCATGTGACCAGGGAGCTGGAAGAATGCCACTAGACACAAGGCAACTACAGAGGCAAAAAGCATACCAATACAACTGTGTTGGCCATGCAACACTGGGGAATGGGCAATAAAGGGATTATCTATCTTTAAAACAATAACAATTATATGGTAGACTGTCCCTTTAAGTAAATCAGATGTGGCACAAATAATTTGTGAAAAGCTGCTAGAATCCAGTCTATACTCCTACACAACCAAAAGTTCAATAACAACACAATTACTTGATTTAACTCTGTTTACAATTTGACATTCACCATTCTGCAGCTCTCTAGCCAAATGTAACAAATGTATATAACAAAAAATAAAATAAGCTTTCTACAAAAAATAATAATAAAAATTTCCCCTTTAAATTATTCCCAATGAGTCATTGGCCTTACTTATAATAAACATGTATACTGACATTCATTAAATAGCCTAAGCAAGCATAACCAGCATAAAAACACACTCACAGTGGGATGCAGGCTAGTTAAAGGGACATTTTACTCAAATTAAAAATTATCTTTAATTGAAACTTCTGACACAGTTAAATATACTAGTGTTAGGCTTACAGTAAACCTCATTGTCTTCTCTGTAAATATTTCCTTAAAATCTCAGATTTTATATCCCTTTAAATATTTTCACTCCTCTGTCTTTTTTTTTTTTTTTTTTTTTTTTTTTTAGTCTCACAGATCGTAACACTAAGATTGTAGACAACTTATCAATTAGTTTGCATTACAGAGAGAATTCAGTTACACTGCAAAAGAAATATCTACTAACTAAATGGCAGATTTAAAAAGAATACAAAGAAAGGTCCCAAAAAATATATATTTTGCAAACTACTAATACAGTGTTATTGCTGCTAATAAAATGACAATTTTCTAGTGCTCTGTCTACACACTGAGTTCTGATTTTACAGACTAACAATTCAACCCATTACAATTTACTTTATATATACACAAACTTGCAAATGCAACTTCTCCTACATTTGAAACTATTCAGCTTATATCACAAGTCATTACAAATACATTAATATAAAACAATTTTACAGTACACTGTCCCTTTAAGGACTAACCATTCATTACGTAAATTACATATGTATATTCTAACCATAATCTAGGCTGCTTGTATGATTTACCACACAAATTTCACCTCTGTATTGTAGCATGCCCTGCAGATTAATTTACTTGCAACAAAAACGGACGCACTTTTAAATAAACTTTCAATTACAGCTTATAACTATATGTCATTGGGTGCACCAACTCTGTGCACAGACCTTACAAATACAACATACGTCAACCTATTAATCATTCCAGAAACAGTTTCATTTTTACCAGAGCATGACAAAAAAATCACACACCATCGCACTTTCAAAGCCACTCTCAAAGCCGTTACTTGCCACACAATTATCATTTAAAACTAAATTCTGCACATGAATACCACATACTTAAAACATGCTGGTGACTTTAAAATACAGGTATATAAAATAACATTACAACATATTTTCTTAAAACGTCTTATTTCCCAGCAGGGAAACAGAAAGAAACAGTTTCATTTGTACAGCTATACAGACAAGCTCATTTCATCTCGCATACCAGAGATTCACTCCCCCTCTTTGTTTTTTTTGTTTTTTGTTGTTTTTTTCAGGAAAACATATATTTATTAATTTTCCTCCAAATTTAAAATGTATTTGTATATATCTGAGTCTGAAAAGATTGGCCATTTCCTCACAAATTCAGATAAATACATTTCAAATAATTAAATCTGTTACACTTAAATCTCCCTTTCATTACTGCACACACATACAACGGAACAGTTTTTTTAAATTTCTCTTCACTGACTCTACACAGCTGCTCACTGACAGATCTTTTTATGATCCCCCCTCCCTCTCTAGAGTGGGTGCTTTTCTGCCTGAAATAAACTTCTTCTTTAACAACACAAAAAGAGCAGCAGTAATAAAATGCACAGTCACTTAATATATATTTTAAGCACAAAACAGCACAGTAAGTATATAGCAAAAAAAGCAAACTTTAAAAGCAATTAGAAAATGCAAAGGCAATACAGCAATTTGAAGTGCGCAAGCAGAAAAACAAATGCAATACAGCAACAGATTGCGCATAGACAAAGATAGCAAAACAATTTCCAGGCTGATACCAGAGTTTATGGATAAGATGCAATAATTTTTACGAATTATACCCCTTTATTTTACAACATATATACCGCATACAACACTATATACTTCAAATACCACATTAAATCCTTATATTCCAACAGACACTCGAACTCCGTTTTAACCTTAAAAATACTATATTTTAACCAATAAAAACATATGTCTCTAGAGGACTCTAACCTCATCATATGTCACTGGAGGCCTCTAACCTCATCATATGTCACTGGAGGCCTCTAACCTCCGAAACCAATAAATATGTATCATTCAAAGGACTCTAACCTCAGATACCATATCTAATAAATAAAAACAATTAACATGTATCATTCAGAGGACTCTAACCTCAGATACCATGTAATCATGTATCTCTTGGAGGCCTCTAACCTCAGATACTACTTTATAACCAAAAACAATTTTTACAAAAAAAATTTCCATAAAAAAAAACACCTTAAAAACACCTTAAATATACATATATACACAACATACACAGATATGCATAACATACATACACATTCCCCACTATATTTTTTTTTTATAGATAACCTGAGTGTCTGGTCCTATAGGTTCTAGTTTGACAATGGGTAAGCAAAAAACAGTGCAAAACAAGTGTTTTACTCACCCCTTGACAAGCTATCACTTCTAGACACCATTTGTTAGGAGACTCCTCTAGGACCAGGACCCTCTTGTTCTCCTCTGCTTCAGGACTCTGGCATCTACCCTGCAAAGTGTTTTCAAGTACTTGGAGAGCCGTTCAGAGAACACACAAGAATATGTTTGTTGAACAGCTCTAATTTTATTGTTCAGGATAGCAAGCTTATATACCTTTCAGAATACATTGAAATCTGTAGTCATTAGCTCATTTCTAAGATGAGGAAAAACATCTGGCATCCTGTAAGTTGTACATCACATTTGTCAGATATCCTTGCAGACAAGAGTTACAGCATATAGGTTTAACAAGTGACATATTCATAATTACATCATTTCACATGGTATTTCTATAAGAACAAAGAAACTCATAGAAAATATAATTGGAATAAAAGGAGTGTTAGGGAGTCATTTCTACAGGAATATCTAACTACAGATAAACAGTAACTGGGCCTCCTAGCCCAGCACAAATCACAGCCGTTTGACATCTTGTAGAGATAACAATGCACATCTTCAGGGTCATTCTCAGGGCTATTATATCTATGCAAGTCTCCCTAACATCAGCATATTTCTTACTACATAATAAACCACTATAATAAAAGTCTAATCATTACAAAATGGATGCTAATCATCACAAGATGGCTGCGGGGAACAAGATGGCTGCCGTCAGGTTCATATTACCCCTAACAGTTACAAGTAAGTGCTCCTCTGTGGGTGGCCGTGCACTCCATACATGTAATATAACTCATACACAGCGCAGAGCGACATATCATCGTACCATAATCACTTTACTTCTCATTCGTCATGAGCTCCACTAATGTCAAATTCCTTTCACTAAATGTGAAAGGTCTCAACTCCCCGACCAAACGGTCTGTCGCTCTAAACTGGTTTCACAGGCAAGAGGCCGACATTATCTATATGCAGGAGACTCACTTTGCCCTGGCAACGGCCCCGACGTGCTCCTCTCGCACATACCCATCGGGATACTTTGCCCATAATACAACTAAAACGAATGGAGTGGGCATATTGGTTCATAGAGGACTTCCCTTCTCTCTCATATCCAAACATCAAGATGAAACAGGTAGAATCCTAGTTTTAATAGGCACCCTGTATAACCAGCCAGTCACTCTAATGAACTTATACGCACCTAACAAACACCAGGCGAAATTCTTTAGGAAGGCCCTAGATATTCTCACACCCATAGCTACTGGTCTTGTGCTGTTGGCAGGCGACTTCAATGTCGCTCTGTCACCGGCGCTGGACTGTTCACTGGGGCGCAGCTGCATACCTACCTCCACACTGCATTCTATTCAGAGTAAAATACAGAACCTGTCATTAGTGGACATATGGAGACTTAATCACCCCCAGACAAAAACCTATACCTTCTATTCACATCCCCAGAGATCCTCATCTAGGATCGACTATATTTTTATTGATCAGAATCACCTACACTTGACAAGACACTCGTACATTACCCCCGTATCATGGACAGACCACTCCACTGTCTCCATAGAGATCTCCTGGCCTTCAGCCCCCGTGTCCCAGTACTGTTGGAGACTAGACGAATCACTGCTTAAGAATGTGCAACTGTCCGAGGAGATCACCCGATCCTTAGCGGAATATTTTGCCCTTAATGACAATGGCGCGACGAAATCTCAAATAGTGTGGGACGCGCACAAGGCAGTTATCAGAGGGGATTTCCTTAAGTATAAAGCAAACCTAGTTAAACTAAGGAGAAAAGAATTCGATTCACTGACAACAAATTTAAATAGCGCTGCGACAGAATTTGCAATTGCACCACACAACAAACTTCTAGAGGATAAGCTGACGAAAGCCAGAAGAGACCTTAACGCATATCTCAATAGGGAAGCCCTGAAACATGCCTTTTTCTTGTGCAAGCTTTACTTTACGGAGGGAAATAGGATAGGCACACTATTGGCCAAGGCGCTTCGTCAAAGGACACTTAACTCCTTTATACACAAAATATCTTCTCAAGACTCAGTAGACATTCAAGATAGCAAAGGAATAGCTAAAGTGTTTCATACATTCTTCAAGTCCTTATATCAACTCCCCCCCTTAAATGACAGCCAAACTCGAGCGGAATGTGAGGATTATGTTCGCTGCGCAGGTCTTCAGACCTTGTCTCAATCGGAGTCAGATCAACTTGATGCACCCATCGAAGTGGCCGAGATTCTCTCAGCTATTGAATCCCTACCTAACCACAAAACCCCTGGCCCGGACGGACTGTCCAATTCCTATTATAAATCTTTTAAGCACATTCTAGCCCCGCATTTAGCCACTCTATTCAAATCAGTAGATAATCATGAACCTTTCTCCAGTGATATGCTGTCAGCGCATATTACCCTGATCCACAAACAAGATAAACCCCCTAACCTTCCGGGTAGTTACCGCCCCATCTCTTTAATTAACACGGACGCAAAAATTTATGCCAAAATTCTCGCTACCAGAATTAATAAACTACTACCACGACTTGTACACACTGACCAGACAGGCTTTATTCCGCGTCGGGAGGCCAGGGACAATACTATCCGAACATTGCACTTAATAGACTACGTGTCTACCTCCAAAATCGAATCAGTCCTGGTCTCTACCGACGCGGAAAAAGCTTTCGACAGACTGAACTGGACATATCTTAAATCGACTCTGACGGAATTCGGCTTTGGAGACACGACCATAAATAGAATCTTTAGTTTATATAACAGCCCTTCAGCTAGGATCAAAGTTAATAACACCCTCTCAGACCCCTTTCAAATATATAATGGAACCCGTCAGGGGTGCCCACTTTCTCCATTGCTGTTTGCAATAGCAATGGAACCATTAGCCGCACACATTAGGAATAATATGAACATTAAGGGGATTACAATAGGTCCTTCCGAATACAAAATCAGTCTATATGCCGACGACATCTTGTTAACTCTGTCCGACCCCCGTAATTCGATTACTCACCTCCTAGCAGAGTTCCGCCGGTTTGGTAACCTATCACACTTTCACATAAATGATCAAAAATCTAATATCCTCAATATAAACATGAAGCCTAAACAATTTGCGGCCCTTTCCGAGGTGTGCCCATATCATTTATGTACCGATCAGATAAAATATCTAGGTATTGCCCTCACCCCTAAAATAAGCTCTCTCTTTCAGGCTAATTATATCCCGCTCCTTAAACGGATCCAATCTAGTAGCCAGAACTGGCAATCCAAGCCGTTCTCCTGGTGGGGCAGAATGCAGGTAGTTAAGATGTCCATCTTGCCTCTTGTTCTATATACTTTCCAGACAGTTCCTATTGACCTCCCTCAGACTTACCTAGACCAGCTGCAGTCGACTCTTAATAAATTCATATGGGGAAGCAAAAGACCTAGAGTAGAGAGGCACACTTTATATCGACCAAAGATCAAAGGAGGACTGGCGGTCCCATGCATCACCCAGTATTACCAAGCGAGCACACTACAACGTGTGCTCGACTGGCATGTAGGACACATAGATAAAGCATGGATATTACTAGACGCACACATTCTCCAATCTCCTCAAATAGGCCCTCTCTGTTGGCTGCCTCATACTTATAGACCGCTAGTGACAAAAACTTCGCCCCTATATAAACATATTTTCCACACATGGGACAATATCCTGGACCACGTTCCTGGAATCTCCTCCCCTTTTTCCCCCATGTTTCCGATTTTCCAAAACACGGAATGGCTACAAAGCATCCATACCGCGAGCAAATACACTAGATTTTCTGACTTAGGCCTCTCCTCTCCACTTTGTGAATTCCTTCACTTGGGCACATTGAAATCTGCTCCTGAATTGTCAGATGTGCTACAGGGCACCTTTGGACAATGGCTTAAATATTCTCAACTACAGCACCTTTTAGCAACCTCCCCCCATAAACTCTCTCTCCTTCGCCCCCTTACGCACTTTGAATCTATTTGTAGACATGGAGGAGCCCTAAAGGGTTCCCTAGCCTTGTCTAAGAGAATCCTTGACGCGTGCCTATATAAACGGTTGCCTAAAACCACTCAGACTTGGTCAGCTGAGTTGGAACTGGAATTCTCAGAGGAGCAGTGGGGAAAAATGTATCAGCGCACTCACAGCTCATCCACCTCCACCCAAATCTTGGAAATGAATTACAAAATCATAACCAGGTGGTACTTAACACCGTTGAGGCTCTCCCGCATTTATCCTGGTTCCCCTTCCGGATGTTGGAGGAGCTGCGGGGGCATTGGTCACATGACCCATATATGGTGGTCCTGCCCTAAGCTGCGGGCCTTTTGGCAGGCTCTGCGACGATTTGTAGCACCATTATTTGATACACCATTTGTAATTACACCCGCCATGGTACTATTCAATGACACATCCAAACAGTCCTGTAAACTCCGCGCGCATCTCCTCCAGATATGTTTGAACGGAGCGAAATCCCTTATAGCTAGGGCTTGGAAAACAGAAATAGTTCCCACAATAGAGACCTGGAAGGTGCGAACACAAGAGTTAATCCACCTAGAGGAGTACTATTATTTTAAAAATAACAAAATGGCACACTACCACCTTGTAAAGTTTTATTGGGAAACCATAAACCCACTGAGACCCCAGCACTAGCACCTATGTCCTCTCCTCTCACTTCTCTTTTTTCTGTTTTCTTACTAACACTGTCTCCGCCTTCCCCTCCATCTCTGTACTCGCCTTAGCGCACTTGTTGTAAATTGCCCTACTAGCCTCCACCCGGCTGTTATTTAATTAATTGATTTACTACATCACTGTTGTGATGACTCATACTGTTTTGTCCCTTCTTCATAATGTTCTTAATTTTACTTGCCTATTTGTAATTTTATTTATTTTTCCCCCCTTTTTTTTATTTTTTTTTTCCTTCTTTTCTACTTTTTGGTCCATTATTATTATATCCAATTATTTATTTTTCTCTTATTCCTACCTGTTGTTGTTGTAAAATTGAAAATTGTTCAATAAAAAACAATATTTAAAAAAAAAATGAAATTTAAAACAAACTACATGTAGGAAAGGACGGTCAGACGCGTTTCGGCTCACGCCTTCATCTGTGACCTATATACCATATATTGCTAAGCATGTATATACCCTAAGGGCAAAGCTGATAGGTTATGCTTATATGCTTATATGAGCTTATATGAGAACCTCAATAAAAAAAGAAGAAAAAAAAATGTAAAATGAAAAGTACCTTTCTTCATCTAGCCATCTACCCAGATCATTAATGTACAATTTTGAATTCACAGAATTATTTTGTTTGCACATTTACAAATATGATTCTTTAAAAAGTGATCTCTTAATTTCTGCAATTTTTTTTTATCATGCATGTCACACACTGTTGATTTAGGGGATGCAATGTGCAGAAATGTTACTTCCTGTGAGTGTTTCTGTGGGTGTCTGTGTTTATGTCTTTGTGCTTTTGCTTGTGTCTCTATGAGTGTGTATGTATTTTTTTTTCTGTGGGTCTCTCTGTGAGGGTGGGTGTGTATGTCTTTGTGCATTTTCTGTGGATGTCTGTGAGGGTGTGTGCGTATGTCTTCATGCTTTTTCTATGGGTGTCTCTTTGAGGGTGAGTGTATGTATGTCTTTGTGTATTTTCTCTGGATGCCTCTGTGAGGGTGGGTGTGTATGTCTCTGTGTTTTCTGTGGATGTCTCTGTGAGGGTGGGTGTGTGTTTGTTTATCTGTATTTTCTGTGGATGTCTCTGTGAGGGTGTGTGTTTTCTGTGGGTGTCTCTGTGAGGGTATGTATATGTCTGTACATTTTCTGTGAGTGTCTCTGTGAGAGTATGTGTATGTCTTTGTGTGTTTTCTGTGGATGTCTCAGTGAGGGTGTGTATGTATGTCTTTCTGTGTTTTATGTGGTTGTCTCTCTGTGTGTATGTTTTTGTGTGTTTTCTGTGGGGGTGTGTGTGTGTATGTCTTTGTGTGTTTTCTGAGGCTGTCTCTGTCGGTGTTTCTTTGGGTGTATGTGCAAGTTTGAGTTTGTGTGTGTGTGTGTCCATGGTCTGTTCCTTTTTATGACATTTTGACCTTACTTCTGATTATTCACATCTTTCTACAGACTTTGAGACTAATGAGACCTTTCTGGAAGTCACCAATCCGACATTTAACCTTTAAATTATTGTTTAGGCAGTCCAGGGCCCTTCCTTTTAGCCACTGCATGCTGTTGTCATCATTTAGTTGGCATCTTCCTGGACAAAAAGATAATCAGAACTCCATATTTTGTTTTGTAAATCTCCCTTTTTGACAAAACTGTAGTCTACCTCATTACTTGGCAGGTCAATGTAAACAAGTGCTGAGTGTCTATTTGGGTGTCTGTGTCTGAGTGTGTTTGTGTGTTTCTTTGCGTGTCTGCTAGAGTGTCTATATGTGAATCCTTATGTGTGAGTGTGTGTTTCAGAGTACGAGTGTGTCTGTGTGTTACTAAATACTTTACAACATTTCCAAGTTTGAATACACTTAAGAATAAAGTGCTTATACGTTTTAGTCACTTGGTCAAAAATTGCACATGTCAAGGGGGGGGCCTGATCAATGGTTAAGTCAGAAAATTTCTAGTGGTGGCCCTGTCTGGCATGAGTAAGGGTCCTGAGGACTGGGTTTGGGAAACACCTAGACAATACCAAAGGATGACCTGGTCCCACCCATAGATCATCTAAACATCAACCATAATCATGCAGGGCCTTTCCTTTTAAACAGTCTTTTTATATTAACACTATCTGGGAAACAAGATCCTACTGAGCATGAGCACAAGCTCACAGGGTATACATATACTAGTTTGTAATTGGTTGATGTCTGTCACATGATACAGGAGGCTGGACAAAATCTACTGCCTATTTGAAATTCAGAGTAGGTGTTAAATAGTCTTTTTATTATGCACTTGTTAATTATGCAATTCTACTGCATTAAGTGGTCCTTTAAAATAAACTGGTAAACTAAAGGGGAAGTTTCCTCCCAATGAGTTTCACAGACACAGCCACTAAATTATGTCTCAAAATAATGAACTAAAACTTCATCTTTGTTTATTTATCATTGTTGGCAATGTGTTCCATATCAGTTATTGGTAACTTATACTAAACTGAATATTTTTAGAAGTATATACTTTTTTTTTAAATGCTGTAATAAAACAAGTTACTCTGGGTCAAATTTGCTCGCTGCCATCTAGTGACCAAAAATAGAAACCGAGCTTCTAAAATGAATGCAGATAATGGCCTAGATTTAATAAAACACGTTTGTGAAATTAATATTGCACACAAAAGCTTGCTGCAATAGCACAACTACAAAATTGTGAAACCCATGTCACAGCCGCAAGATGTGAGATCAGCTTCATTATTATCTATCCCACAACCATTAACTTCTTTAGTTACACTGTCAAAGATATCTGCATCACAAAAAAAAAACAACTTTTTAAAATCTAACAAATAAAAAAACTTTGAAAATTTTAAGAAGTGAAAAAATAAAAGTTGGATTTGAAACACCAGACTTGACCACAAGATGAGATACTGCACAATGGAAATAGTCTTTATGAATTCCATTTGCTTGCACAAGATTTAGGTGGCTAAAATCTGAAGCACCCACACAGGGGCGGAACTACCATCGGTGCAGCAGGTGCTGAAGGGTCCATAGCAGCCAGACTATACATAGGTGCGTGCAGAATGTGTACAATACTAATGCAGGGGAGACTTTTATTAATGAAGGTTGCAGATCTATCTATCTAAATAGGAATGCGCAGAAGTCTGCATTAGGGTGTGCACCCTACACATTATAGTATTGCTACACCTATAGCTTAAATATTTATATAAAAGAAGAGTTACAAAATAGGTTGTTTCTACATCTGCAGTTTAAAATTATTAGACTGCACTCTGGGCAGGCTTATCGACTAATAGGATATAATTAATTAAACATATGTATAAACTGAAATCACTGTAATGTTATCATCAATCATAGGGAATTTTAAAGGGACAGTCTTGTCAAAATTAAACGTTCATGATTCAGATAATCTGTGCAATTTTAAACAACTTTCCAATTTACTTTTATCACCAATGTTTTTGTTCTCTTGGTATTCTTTGTTGAAAGCTAAACCTAGGTAGGCTCATATGCTAATTTCTAAGCCCTTGAAGGCTGCCTCTTACCTCAACAGTTTTTCACAGTTAGAGGGAGTTAGTTCATGTTTGCCATATAGATAACATTATGCTCACGCACGTGGAGTTACCTAGGAGTCAGCGCTGATTGGCTAAAATGCAAGTCTGTCAAAATAACTCAAATAAGGGGGCAGTCTGCAGAGCCTATAGATACAAGGTAACCACAGAGGTAAACAGTATATTAATATAACCATGTTGGTTATGCAAAACTAGGAATGGATAATAAAGTAATTATCTATCTTTTAAAAAAATACAAAATTCTGGAGTAGACTGTCCCTTTAAGTGTTTATTAAACAAAGCTGTCCACTACATTTTTAAAAGCATAACCTTATAATTTGTTTGTGCTTATGTAACTTTTTCATAGCTTTTACTAGAAGCAATGTTGCTAATGGAAGTATGCTTCTATTTAAAATTGAAATGAACCCAAACACATTTCATTTTTTACCTTTCTATTCATTTAAATTTGAAGACAATTCAAATCCTCATACAGTTTCCTCTGTAGTTCTCTTCCTGTTTTGCCAACATATCATTTATTGCAGATGCATATTGCTTTGTTTTACATGTGACAGAGTTCACTGGTTCAATGTGTGTACCTGTCTCTAGTAATATTAAACTATAAATATTCAAAATATGGTCACAGCTTTTGCACGTACCACATCTATTTAGCCATCAGCATTGTTGTAGAAATTACCTTTTGATTTTATTTCTGATAACATAGTGGAAATGACCTTGCATTACATTTCCTTGTAAGATAATGGTTTTAGTAAGCATGCATCAAATCAAGGTAAAATGCTGCCGGTGTGTGTGTGTGTGTGGGCGCAAAGCAAATTATGTTTTTATTTTTTTGTATCTGCAGCAATACTCTCAGGGAGGGAAAGAAAAAGCACATTTACTATAACACCATGAGTGAGTCCTAGGTCTCAGAATGTGAGTGGGTGAAGACTTGAAACTAACGGACTGTTACTGAAACTTCAAGATGTGGAAACTGGTGAGGAAATGTTTAAGATCTTGATAATGATGTATTCAAAGGAAATATTAGATTGAGAATAGTATGTAGATGATTTAGTTTCCAGACAACCATTGTTTGCACTCTCTGTTTTATTGACTAATTTATATATGTCCATTATTGTCCTCAGCAGAAGAGATAGATGAAGGACAACCGAAGTTTCAGTATGACAGCACCCATTGATTTATCAAAACTCTGTAGCATTGAAAAAACCACAATGTCCCAGATTATAAATTACGTACTAATGATAGCGTGGGTTTAGATACACAATATCACTAAACAATACTACATTTACCAGAGAAAATAACATTTTCCAGAGAAAAGTTAGCGAGGCTGACATCTCTCTAGTGCAACCTATACTTTCAATGGATATCACAACCACGCTAATTAACGTACATATTGCAAATTTAAAGTTCCAGGTTGTGCTTGAGCGAAAGTTGAAACTGCGCTAGAATATTTAGCGTGGATTGAGACCTGAGGTATAAGGGTTAAAAAAATATTTTTCACAAAACACAAAAAATATATTAAAATAAAGTATTACACTCATATATACTTTCTAAAAAAATATATAAATAATAATCGCCTAGATTTAGAGTTCTGCGTTAGCCGTCAAAACCAGCGTTAAGGGCTCCTAACGCTGGTTTTGGCCGCCCGCTGGTATTTAGAGTCAGTCAGGAAAGGGTCTAACGCTCACTTTCCAGCCGCGACTTTTCCATACCGCAGATCCCCTTACGCCAAATGCGTATCCTATCTTTTCAATGGGATCTTTCTAACGCTGGTATTTAGAGTCTTGGCTGAAGTGAGCGTTAGAACTCTTAACGACAAAACTCCAGCCGCAGAAAAAAGTCAGGAGTTAAGAGCTTTATGGGCTAACGCTGGTTTATAAAGCTCTTAACTACTGTGCTCTAAAATATACTAACACCCATAAACTACCTATGTACCCCTAAACCGAGGTCCCCCCACATTGCCGCCACTATTTTTTTTTTAACCCCTAACCTGCCGACCGCACACCACCTACGTTATCCCTATGTACCCCTATTCTGCTGCCCCTAATATCGCCAACACCTACATAATATTTATTAACCCCTAATCTGCCCCCCCAATGTCGCTGCTACCTTACCTACACTTATTAACCCCTAATCTGCCGACCGGACCTCGCCGCTACTCTAATAAATGTATTAACCCCTAAAGCTAAGTCTAACCCTAACAGTAACACCCCCCTAAGTTAAATATAATTTTTATCTAACGAAATAAATTAACTCTTATTAAATAAATTATTCCTATTTAAAACTAAATACTTACCTGTAAAATAAACCCTAATATAGCTACAATATAACGAATAATTATATTGTAGCTATTTTAGGATTTATATTTATTTTACAGGCAACTTTGTATTTATTTTAACTAGGTATAATAGCTATTAAATAGTTAATAACTATTTAATAGCTACCTAGTTAAAATAATTACAAAATTACCTGTAAAATAAATCCTAACTTAAATTACAATTAAACCTAACACTACACTATCAATAAATAAATTAACTAAACTACCTACAATTACCTACAATTAAATCAACTAAACTAAATTACAAAAACAAACAAACACTAAATTACAAAAAATAAAAAAAGATTACAAGAATCTTAAACTAATTACACCTACTCTAAGCCCCCTAAAAAAATAACAAAGCCCCCCAAAATAAAAAAATGCCCTACCCTATTCTAAAATAAAAAGTTAACAGCTCTATTACCTTACCAGCCCTTAAAAGGGCCTTTTGCGGGGTATGCCCCAAAGAAATCAGCTCTTTTGCCTGTAAAAAGAATATACAATACCCCCCCCCAACATTACAACCCACCACCCACATACCCCTAATCTAACCCACCCAAACCCCCCTTAAAAAACCTAACACTAAGCCCCTGAAGATCTTCCTTCCTTATCTTCACTCAGCCGGGTATCACCGATCCGTCCAGAAGAGGGTCCGAAGTCTTCATCCTATCCGGGCAGAAGTGCTCCTCCAGAGGGTCAGAAGTCTTCATCCTATCCGGGCAGAAGAGGACATCCGGACCGGCAGACATCTTCATCCATGCGGCATCTTCTATCTTCTTCCATCCGGCGCGGAGCGGGACCATCTTGAAGCAGCCGACGCGGAGCCATCCTTCTTCACCGACGGACTAACGACGAAAGAAGGTTCCTTTAAATGACGTCATCCAAGATGGCGTCCCTCGAATTCCGATTGGCTGATAGGATTCCTGATTGAATCAGCCAATCAGATTCAAGTTCAATCCGATTGGCTGATTGGAGCAGCCAATCAGATTGAAATCTCATTCTATTGGCTGATCGGAACAGGTAGCGGCGACGTTGGGGGGGGGCAGATTAAGGGTTAATAAATATAATATAGGGGTCGGCGGGGTTAGGGGCAGCAGATTAGGGGTACATAGGGATAATGTAGGTTGCGGCGGTGTCCGGAGCGGAAGATTAGGGGTTAATAATAATATGCAGGGGATAGCGGGGTCGGCAGATTAGGGGTTAATAAGTGTAAGGTTAGGGGTGTTTAGACTCGGGGTACATGTTAGAGTGTTAGGTGCAGACTTAGGAAGTGTTTCCCCATAGGAAAACAATGGGGGTGCGTTAGGAGCTGAACGCTGCTTTTTTGCAGGTGTTAGGTTTTTTTTCAGCTCAAACTGCCCCATTGTTTCCTATGGGGAAATCGTGCACGAGCACGTTTTTGAAGCTGGCCGCGTCCGTAAGCAATGCTGGTATTTAGAGTTGAAGTGGCGGTAAATTATGCTCTATGCTCCCTTTTTGGAGCCTAACGCAGCCCTTCAGAGAACTCTAAATACCAGCGGTATTTAAAAGGTGTGGGGGGGAAAAAACACGCGTAGCTAACGCACCCCTTTGGCCGCAAAGCTCTAAATCTAATCTAGCCGAATATTTTTAAACGGTTAAAAGGGATATGGTATATTGCAAGACATTTGCGTGGAAAGGGCTCTGGTGTATATATTATCTCTAATTATGTGTATGTGTGTATGTTTGCATGTCTATAAATGTGTATACATGTGTATTTATGTGTTTATATGTATAAATATGTATGTGCACACTAGATATGTGCTTTTGTTCACATTGTTACATCACAAATCAGGAAGAAGGCTTTGTAAGTCTCATTCAGTTCTTTTTGGAGCCGTACTTATTTTTGTGAAAGCGCAACACACTGAGATCTGTGCAAATCCAGATCTGCGTGTTGCACTTTCACATGAATAAATGCGGCTCTGAAAAGAAATGAATATGGTTTGCGGCCACATTCTTCCTGATCTGTTATGGAGTGATGTGCACGAATGCACATATCTAATGTCCACATGCACATACATATAAACACATATATCATATACACATAAATGCATGCACATGTACACATACATACATATATATATAAGGCTGAGACACTGTTGAAAACATAAGAACATGGCATTTACTCTTTCAGATGAAGTCTGGGAGGCTGAGTTAAAAGAATCTCTTACAAATACCAACTTAGAAAGTAGTGAATCAGAAACTAATGTTTTCAGTGCTTTCAAAAAATATAAAAATTGCATTGTTAAACAGGTAAAAGTAAGGGCTGAAAATTAAAGCCTAGCTAATTATGTAGAGAAAAAAATAGTCCCTAGAGGGCTAAGACTCTTTCTAGACCCAGGTTTTAATGCCAGAGAGGAAGAGGGAGGCCTAGAATTTTTGGATGAATGGAATGAAAAATTATCTTCATGTGTGCTTGGAATGATTGAGATGCTTATTAAAAGGAATGATAAAAGATTGGAGAAAATAAAAGAGGACGTTGAGTCAGCATTACAAATTGTAAATAAGTTTGATCATGATTCTAACTTTGATAAACTAAATGAGGAAACGAAAACACATATTTCTAGACTACAGGCAGAAATTAAAGTAAGGAAATGTAGAAAGTTACATCGTGATCCGGAAGACTACCAAAATAAAAAAGTCTATGTGTACAAATTTGATAGAGGTTCCTATGATTCAGGGACAGATATGTCTGATCTAGAAAATGAAGATAGACCTTCAAAAAACGAAGGAGGCCCTGGGTCACAGAATACAGGCCAGGGCAGCATAGGAAGAGAAGAGGGGTGAGGAAGAGGTGCAGAAACAAAAAATATGGCAGTAGAAGAAAGGAGATATCCTCAGCGAGTTCAGAGAGGGAGGGGAGGCAACATGAGACAAAGGTCAGGGAACAGAGGGAGGCCACGAAGGAGACCATATCAGGGTTACTAACCCCAATTACATCCAAAGATGAATTACAAATAATTAATCTCTCTTCATTTAACTTAAAACCAAGACATATTGAAGTTTTAAGGAAAGGCCTTTCCTTTAGTCCAACTAATAAATTGAACAAGTTTGACTTCATTAAAGATTTACATTTGTTTGCGAGAAAGTTAGTTTTACATCATATAATGTACCAAACCTCTGAAAATAAGAAAGATGAAGAAGCAATAAATGCCTTAAAATCCCTTTTGGATGAGAATGAGTCTAACATAATGAATTCTGGAAATACTGGAATATTGAGATCAAATATTAAGACAAAATCCACTTATATGCCTTCCATAGCACAGGTACCTGCAGTCTCTCTGTTTGTAAAGACTGTAGTAAAAGAAATTGAACAGTTACCTGATGATTGGATTTGGTCTGACAATCTAACATCGGGTCAAAGAGTGGCGTTAAAAGAATTAACACAAGCAAAAGGGATAGTGTTTAAGCCGGCTGACAAGGGCGGCAATTTAGTTTTGCTTGATGAATCTTTCTATCTGAATGAAGCCAAAAGACAATTGTTGGATAAAACACAGTATGAAAGACTTCCAAAAAATCCTTTGCCAAATATGAAATTAAAGCTGTATCATATTTTGCAGGGAGCAAAAATGGAAGGTCTTATCTCCCCTGAAGAATTCAAGTTTCTAAATCCGGTGTGTCCAGTGATGCCTACCTTTTACATCATCCCGAAAATCCATAAAAATAAGTCTCACCCACCTGGGAGACCAATAGTGTCGGGGATAGGTGGCATCAGTGAACACATCGCACAATATGTGGATTTTTTCTTAAGACCATTTCTGCTCTCACTGCCCTCCTATGTCAAGGATACCCCAGATCTTCTTCGTAAAATAGATGACATAATTGTCTCTGCTCAAACCATCCTAGTATCACTGGACGTTGAAAGTCTTTACTCATCCATACCCCATGAGGTTGGGATTAGTGCAAGTGAACATTTCCTGAGATCTAGAGGCTCAGTAAGCAATAACCATACCAACTTTGTTGTAAATCTTTTAAGATTTATTCTTGAGAATAATGTGTTTGAGTTCGATGGTTCAATTTACAGGCAGGTCAGGGGGACGGCGATGGGAGCTGTGTGTGCACCCACCTATGTTTGTCTACATTTGGGGGCATGGGAGCTGGACATCTTTGAACAGTTTGGTGAGGTGTTCAGCTCCCATGTGTCCCTTTGGATTAGGTATGTGGACGACATTTTAATGTTTTGGGATGGCCCCCTGGCCTGTCTGTATGAATTCATTGACTCATTAAACAAGAATGATCGCAATATTCTGTTGATATATACATGCAGTGAGAAAGAATTGCCCTTCTTGGATATTTGTATCAAGAAAGAAGGCAATAAAATAGCCACTGAGAATCATCGTAAGGATATGGCAACAAATAGTTTATTGGAGGCTTCCAGTAGCCATCCAGAACCGTTAAAAAGAGGCATTCCCTTTGGTCAACTGCTTAGACTGAAGAGAAATTGTTCCTCAAAGACAAAATTTGAACATCACGCCCAAATTTTTTTAAAAAAATTATTGAAAGGGGTTATTCTAACAAATTAATTAAATTTACCCTCAACAAAGTTAGGAAACTAAATCGAAATGATCTCTTGTATTCAAACAGAGTTCAAGCTGCACCAGACAACAACATAAGATTCATTACCACGTACAATTGCCAATGGCAAAATTTAAGGGACATTTTGTCTCGCAACTGGCATCCGTTGTCACTTGATGAAAAAATTGCTGGGAAAGTGGGTAAAAGACCCCTATTGACCGCAAAAAAATCTCCTAACTTAAAGGATAAGTTAGTTAAAAGTAGATTTGTGAGGTCAGAGCCTGTAACTAACTGGTTAAATAAATACCAACAAGTTAAAGGCAGTTTTCCCTGTGGACACTGTGTGTATTGCCCTTACATGCTGAAATGTAAATCATTTTCAGCAAACACAGGTCAAAATTTTGACATAAGATGTTTTTCAAATTGCAACACAATAGGAGTAGTGTATCTCTTATAATGCTCCTGTCCCCTGTTCTATGTTGGAAAAACAAAACGTATGTTCAAGGACAGGGTACAGGAGCATAGAGATGATATACTCTATGAAAGAGATACGAGTGTTGCAAGACAGTTCAGCAAGGCACACAATAGCAGCACAACATTGCTTAAATTTGTTGGGATAGATCAGGGACTCACAGGTGGCAGAGGAGGAGATAATAATAAATGCCTTCTAAACAAAGAAGCTAGATGGACATATGTATTAAAAACTGTGTCCCCATTTGGCTTAAATGAAAGAATTGACTTTAGATCTTTCTTAGGCTAAATAAAGTAGATGAATAAGAGAGTATATATAGAATCTTATAAGCATTCCTTAAGAAGTAGCATCCCTAGTTTTAATCATTTCATAATATTCTTGCATGTTAGATGAACTAAAAATTCAATAGATATATTTGTGTCCCCAATATGTATCTATTTGAGGAATTTGGTATAATTCCAGTTCATACCTCACATGAAGATAAAAGTATTCATCAAATATTAACATTAGTAAATACCTCATAATCTGCTATGCAAAATAACATCAATCAGGTGTTTATATATGAAGTTCATTGGAGGTTCAGCACTCTTGGCTCTTTTTGATATTGTGGCACATTTTGTATACATTCCACCTTTTTAACTTGCATTATTATAATAACAAACATTCTGCTAGATTTAGAGTTTTGCGTTAGAAGGGGTGCGTTAGCTATGCATGCTTTTTTCCCCCCACACCTTTTAAATACCGCTGGTATTTAGAGTTCACAGAATGGCTGCGTTAGGCTCCAAAAAGGGAGCGTAGAGGCATATTTACCGCCACTGCAACTCTCAATACCAGCGGTGCTTACAGACGCGGCCAGCTCCAAAAACGTGCTCGTGCACGATTCCCCCATAGGAAACAATGGGGCATTTTGAGCTAAAAAAAGCAGCGTTCAGCTCCTAACGCAGCCCCATTGTTTCCTATGGGGAAACACTTCCTATGTCTGTACCTAACACCCTAACATGAACCCCGAGTCTAAACACCCCTAACCTTACACTTATTAACCCCTAATCTGCCGCTCCGTACACCGCCGCAACCTACATTATACCTATGTACCCCTAATCTGCTGCCCCTAACACCGCCGACCCCTATATTATATTTATTAACCCCTAATCTGCTGCCCCCAACATCGCCGCCACCTACCTACACTTATTAACCCCTAATCTGCCGACCGGACCTCACCGCTACTATAATAAAGTTATTAACCCCTAATCCGCCTCACTCCCGCCTCAATAACCCTATAATAAATAGTATTAACCCCTAATCTGCCCTCCCTAACATCGCTGACACCTAACTTCAAGTATTAACCCCTAATCTGCCGACCGGACCTCGCCGCTACTCTAATAAATTTATTAACCCCTAAAGCTAAGTCTAACTCTAACCCTAACACCCTCGTAAGTTAAACATAATTTTTATCTAACAAAATAAATTAACTCTTATTAAATAAATTATTCCTATTTAAAGCTAAATACTTACCTGTAAAATAAACCCTAATATAGCTACAATATAAATAATAATTATATTGTAGCTATTTTAGGATTTATATTTATTTTACAGGCAACTTTGAATTTATTTTAACCAGGTACAATAGCTATAAATAGTTAATAACTATTTAATAGCTACCTAGTTAAAATGATTACAAAATTACCTGTAAAATAAATCCTAACCTAAGTTACAAATAAACCTAACACTACACTATCAATAAATTAATTACATAAAATACCTACAAATAAATACAATTAAATAAACTAACTAAAGTACAAAAAATAAAAAAAGAACTGTTACAAAAAATAAAAAAATTATTTACAAACATTAGAAAAATATTACAACAATTTTAAGCTAATTACACCTACTCTAAGCCCCCTAATAAAATAACAAAGCCCCCCAAAATAAAAAAAATGCCCTACCCTATTCTAAAATAAAAATAGAAAAGCTCTTTTACCTTACCAGCCCTTAAAAGGGCCTTTTGCGGGGCATGCCCCAAAGAAAACAGCTCTTTTGCCTGTAAAAAAAAAACATACAATACCCCCCCCCAACATTACAATACACCACCCACATACCCCTAATCTAACCCAAACCCCCCTTAAATAAACCTAACACTAAGCCCCTGAAGATCATCCTACCATATCTTCACCACGCTGGGTATCACCGATCAGTCCAGAGGAGGCTCCGAAATCTTCATCCAAGCCCAAGCGGGGGCTGAAGACATCCATCATCCGGCTGAAGAGGTCCATCATCGGGCTGAAGTCTTGATCCAAGCCCAAGCGGGGGCTGAAGACATTCATCATCCGGCTGAAGAGGTCCATCATCGAGCGGAAGTCTTGATCCAAGCGGGCGCTGAAGAGGTCCATCATCGTGCTGAAGTCTTCTATCAAGCGGCATCTTCAATCTTCTTTCTTCCGGATCCATCTTCATCCCGCCGACGCGGAACATCTATCCTGGCTGACGACTTCCCGACGAATGACGGTTCCTTTAAGGGACGTCATCCAAGATGGCGTCCCTCGAATTCCGATTGGCTGATAGGATTCTATCAGCCAATCAGATTCAAGTTCAATCCGATTGGCTGATTGGATGAGCCAATCGGATTGAACTTGAATCTGATTGGCTGATTCCATCAGCCAATCAGAATTTTCCTACCTTAATTCCGATTGGCTGATAGAATCCTATCAGCCAATCGGAATTCGAGGGACGCCATCTTGGATGACGTCCCTTAAAGGAAAAGTCATTCGTCGGGAAGTCGTCGGCCAGGATGGATGTTCCGCGTCGGCGGGATGAAGATGGATCCGGAAGAAAGAAGATTGAAGATTCCGCTTGATAGAAGACTTCAGCCCGATGATGGACCTCTTCATCGCCCGCTTGGATCAAGACTTCAGCTCGATGATGGACCTCTTCAGCCGGATGATGGATGTCTTCAGCCCCCGCTTGGGCTTGGATCAAAACTTCAGCCCGATGATGGACCACTTCAGCCGGATGATGGATGTCTTCAGCCCCCGCTTGGGCTTGGATGAAGATTTCGGAGCCTCCTCTGGACTGATCGGTGATACCCGGCGTGGTGAAGATAAGGTAGGATGATCTTCAGGGGCTTAGTGTTAGGTTTATTTAAGGGGGGTTTGGGTTAGATTAGGGGTATGTGGGTGGTGGGTTGTAATGTTGGGGGGGGGTATTGTATGTTTTTTTTTACAGGCAAAAGAGCTGTTTTCTTTGGGGCATGCCCCGCAAAAGGCCCTTTTAAGGGCTGGTAAGGTAAAAGAGCTTTTCTATTTTTATTTTAGAATAGGGTAGGGCATTTTTTTATTTTGGAGGACTTTGTTATTTTATTAGGGGGCTTAGAGTAGGTGTAATTAGCTTAAAATTGTTGTAATATTTTTCTAATGTTTGTAAATTATTTTTTAATTTTTTGTAACTTAGTTATTTTTTTATTTTTTGTACTTTAGTTAGTTTATTTAATTGTATTTATTTGTAGGTATTTTATGTAATTAATTTATTGATAGTGTAGTGTTAGGTTTAATTGTAACTTAGGTTAGGATTTATTTTAAAGGTAATTTTGTAATTATTTTAACTAGGTAGCTATTAAATAGTTATTAACTATTTAATAGCTATTGTACCTGGTTAAAATAAATACAAAGTTGCCTGTAAAATAAATATAAATCCTAAAATAGCTACAATATAATTATTATTTATATTGTAGCTATATTAGGGTTTATTTTACAGGTAAGTATTTAGCTTTAAATAGGAATAATTTATTTAATAAGAAATCATTTATTTCGTTAGATAAAAATTATATTTAATTTAGGGGGGTGTTAGTGTTAGGGTTAGACTTAGCTTTAGGGGTTAATAAATTTATTAGAGTGGCGGTGAGGTCCGGTCGGCAGATTAGGGGTTAATACTTGAAGTTAGGTGTTGGCGATGTTAGGGAGGGCAGATTAGGGGTTAATAATATTTATTATAGGGTTATTGAGGCGGGAGTAAGGCGGATTAGGGGTTAATAACTTTATTATAGTAGCGGTGAGGTCCGGTCAGCAGATTAGGGGTTAATAATTGTAGGTAGGTGGCGGCGACGTTGGGGGCGGCAGATTAGGGGTTAATAAATATAATATAGGGGTCGGCGGTGTTAGGGGCAGCAGATTAGGGGTACATAGGGATAATGTAGGTTGCGGCGGTGTGCGGTCGGCAGATTAGGGGTTAAAAAAATTTATTACAGTGGCGGCGATGTGGGGGGGCCTCGGTTTAGGGGTACATAGGTAGTTTATGGGTGTTAGTGTACTTTAGAGCACAGTAGTTAAGAGCTTTATGAACCGGCGTTAGCCCAAAAAGCTCTTAACTCCTGACTTTTTTCTGCGGCTGGAGTTTTGTCGTTAGAGTTCTAACTCTCACTCCAGCCAAGACTCTAAATACCGGCGTTAGAAAGATCCCATTGAAAAGATAGGATACGCAATTGACGTAAGGGGATCTGCGGTATGGAAAAGTTGCGGCTGGAAAGTGAGCGTTAGACCATTACCTACACGACTCTAAATATCAGCGGTAGCCCAAAACCAGCGTTAGTAGCCCCTAACGCTGGTTTTGACGGCTAACGCAAAACTCTAAATCTAGGCGATTGTTTGTATAAAGTAACGAAAGTATGGGATTTAATCTAACAATCTGACCAATAGTGGTCAAATTTATTAGGCTAGTCCTATTGGATGGCGTATACCCGCTTTAACCACTCCCGCAACATTTGCAACTGTTTTAAAGGATAGAATGTATCACCTGTGACTGACAGTCCTGATGAGGCCCTGACCGCAAAGCATTGTGGGGTGAAACGTGCGTCGACACAGTCATTTGAAATCAAGTAGCTGTAAGAAGTACCTGGTTTGGTGTTGAATAATAACACGAAAGGTTCCGGAAGGAATTATGGCAGAGGCGAAAGAAAGTTTGTCTACCCAGGAGTAAATCTTCAAGTTCCACCTGTAAAGTCACAGTGTCGAGGAACCAGACGTGAAGTATTGGGTGAGACTGGATGCCGGAGATTAAGTCCTGGCCCACCTATCTGAATGCCTCAAGTTTGTGCCTAAAGAAACCCGGTCTTTGCTGCCTGATACCAACTTTCTGCCTTTCTGCCTTTCATCCTTCCGAGGTCGATAAAATGAGCAGCGCCTTGAGACCCTTATGGGTGATTAGCCGTGCTTTACAAGTACCCAATACATACAGAAACACGTTGCGTACCTGTTTTAAGAGCTAGATATGCTTATCAGCTCTATAAGATTTTAACATGCTTTTAATAAATGGTGTTTTATTTGTTTAAAACCATTTGTGTTTACATCATTATTCCTGTGAGGCTGATTGAGCCCAGCTGGGAGTAGCAGACTTCACACCCTGGTTCAATGAGCTGAGACACTGAGATCTCAGTCTGCTTCAATCAGAACGTTTGGTGCTGCTCCACTTGTGAGTATATTATTTGCCACATAAAGGAAAGAATTTGACATTGTGAAATTTTATTGCACCAAGAGGCGCCTTCTTTTCTCCAACATTGGTGTGTCCGGTCCACGGCGTCATCCATTACTTGTGGGAATATTCTCTTCCCCAACAGGAAATGGCAAAGAGCACAGCAAAAGCTGCCCATATAGCCCCTCCTCAGGCTCCGCCCCCCAGTCATTCTCTTTGCCGCTCTGAACAAGTAGCATCTCCATGGAGATGATGAAGAGTATGTGGTGTTTAGTTGTAGTTTTTTATTCTGCTATCAAGATTTTGTTATTTTAAAATAGTGCCGGTTTGTACTATTTACTCTAAAACAGAAAGGGATGAAGAGTTCTGTTTAAAAGAGGAGTATGATTTTAGCAGCAGTAACTAAAATCAATTGCTGTTCCCACGCAGGACTGTTGAGCCCAGAGAACTTCAGTTGGGGGGAACAGTTTGCAGACTTTTCTGCTCAAGGTATGACTAGTCCATTTTCTAACAAGACTGTGTAATGCTAGAAGGCTGTCATTTTCCCTCTTAGGGATCGGTAAGCCATTTTCCTAGACTCTTAATAGAATGAAGGCTTATTATGGGCTAAACACTGGTTGACACTCTTGTGGGCTAAATCGATTGCTTTATTTAAGTATTTTATACAGTTTGAAGTGATTTTCTAAACTTTTAGTGTTTGGGAACGTTTTTAGGAGCCAGGCAGTCGTTTAGACACCTTCCCAGTCAGGAAGGGCCTTCACTATAGTAAGCAGAGCCTCATTTTCGCGCCATAATTGCGCAGTTTCTTTTGGATGCAGTGCATGCAGCTGCATGTGAGAGGGTCTGGTAATCATTGAAAACGTTCCTGGAAGGCTTCATTTGGTATCGTATAACCCCCTGGGACAGGTGAAGTCGCAGCAAATGCTGTGGCTGGGTCTGTAGTGGGGTTAAAATTGCTGATTGATTAAACGGCTCCGGTTTCCTCATTTAAGGGGTTAAAAGCTTGAAAATTGGGGTGCAATACTTTTAATGCATTAAGACACTGTGGTGAAATTTGGTAAAGATTGGACATTTCCTTCATAGTTTTTCACATATTCAGTAAAAAAGTGTGCTCTGTTTAACATTTAAAGAGACAGTAACGGTTTTGTTTTAAAACGTTTTTTTTGCATTATTAGCCTGTCTAAGCCTGTCTAACATGTCTGTATCTTCTGATAGAACATGTTCTGTATGTATGGAGGCCAAGGTGGTCCCCCCTTCTAATGTATGTGATAATTGTGCCATGGCGTCCAGACAAAGTAAGGACAGTACTGTCACATTTAATAAGGTTGCCCAAGATGATTCCTCAAATGAAGGTAGTGGGGATAGTTCTTCATCCTCTCCTTCTGTGTCAATGCCAGTTATGCCCGCGCAGGCGACCCCTAGTACATCTAGCGCGCCAATGCTTGTTACTATGCAACAATTAACGGCAGTAATGGATAATTCCATAGCTAATATTTTATCCAAAATGCCAGCATTTCAAAGAAAGCGTGATTGCTCAGTTTTAAATACAGTGGAGCAAGAAGGCGCTGACGATAATTTATCTGTCATACCCTCACACCAGTCAGAAGTGGCAGTGAGGGAGGGTTTGTCGGAGGGAGAACTTTCTGATTCAGGAAGAATTTCTCAACAGGCAGAACCTGATGTTGTGACGTTTAAATTTAAGTTAGAGCATCTCCGCGCCTTTTCTTAAGGAGGTACTAACTACTCTGGATGATTATGACTCTTTGGTCATTCCAGAAAAATTGTGCAAAATGGACAAATTCCTAGAGGTCCCTGTGCACCCTGATGCCTTTCCGATACCTAAAAGGGTGGCGGACATAGTGACTAAGGAGTGGGAGAAACCAGGCATACCTTTTGTCCCACCTCCTGTATTTAAGAAAATGTTCCCCATGGTCGACCCAAGGAAGGACACGTGGCAAACAGTCCCTAAGGTTGAGGGGGCAGTTTCTACGCTAGCCAAACGTACGACTATTCCCATTGAGGACAATTGTGCTTTTAAAGATCCTATGGATAAAAAATTTGGAGGTTTTGCTTAAAAAGATTTTTGTTCAGCAAGGTTTCCTTCTCCAACCAATTTCGTGCATTATTCCTGTCACTACGGCGGCGTGTTTTTGGTTCGATGAACTAGAAAAGTCGCTCAATGAGGACACTCCATATGAGGAAGTCATGGACAGAATTCACGCACTTAAGTTAGCTAATTCCTTTATTTTAGATGCCGCTTTGCAATTGGCGAGGTTAGCGGCGAAAAATTCAGGGTTTGCAATTGTGGCGCGCAGAGCGCTCTGGCTAAAGTCTTGGTCGGCGGATGTATCTTCCAAGACAAAATTGCTTAATATTCCTTTCAAAGGTAAGACCCTTTTTGGGCCAGAATTGAAGGAGATTATTTCAGACATCACTGGGGGAAAGGGCCATGCCCTCCCACAGGATAGGCCTTTTAAGGCTAAGAATAAGTCCAATTTTCGTTCCTTTCGTAATTTCAGGAACGGACCGTCTCCTAACTCTGCAGCCTCTAGACAAGAGGGTAACGCTTCCCAGACTAAGCCAGCTTGGAAACCAATGCAAGGCTGGAACAAGGGTAAACAGGCCAAGAAGCCTGCCGCTGCTACCAAGACAGCATGAAGGGGTAGCCCCCGATCCGGGACCGGATCTAGTAGGGGGCAGACTTTCTCTCTTTGCTCAGGCTTGGGCAAGAGATGTTCCGGATCCCTGGGCACTAGAAATAGTCTCTCAGGGTTATCTTCTAGAATTCAAGGAACTTCCTCCAAGGGGAAGGTTCCACATGTCTCGCTTATCTTCAGACCAGATAAAGAGACAGGCATTCTTACATTGCGTAAGAGACCTATTAAAGATGGGAGTGATACACCCAGTTCCAATAGCGGAACAAGGTCAGGGGTTTTACTCAAACCTGTTTGTAGTTCCCAAAAAAGAGGGAACTTTCAGACCAATTCTGGATTTAAAAATTCTAAACAAGTTTCTCAGAGTTCCATCGTTCAAAATGGAAACCATTCAAACAATTTTACCTACAATCCAGGAGGGTCAATATATGACTACCGAGGATTTAAAGGATGCTTACCTACATATTCCTATCCACAAAGATCATCATCAGTTCCTAAGGTTCGCCTTTCTGGACAAACATTACCAGTTTGTTTAGCCACTGCTCCCAGAATTTTCACAAAGGTGCTAGGGTCCCTTCTGGCGGTTCTAAGACCGAGGGGCATTGCAGTGGCACCTTATCTAGACGACATTCTAATTCAAGCGTTGTCTTTTTCCAAGGCAAAGGCTCATACAGACATTGTTCTAGCCTTTCTCAGATCTCACGGGTGGAAGGTGAACGTAGAAAAGAGTTCCCTGTCTCCGTCAACAAGAGTTCCCTTTTTGGGAACAATATTAGATTCTTTAGAAATGAAGATCTTCCTGACAGAAGTCAGAAAGTCAAAGCTTCTAAACGCTTGTCAAGTTCTTCACTCTATTCTGCAGCCTTCCATAGCTCAGTGCATGGAAGTAATAGGATTAATGGTTGCAGCAATGGACATAGTTCCTTTTGCTCGAATTCATCTAAGACCATTACAACTGTGCATGCTCAATCAGTGGAATGGGGACTATGCAGACTTGTCTCCTCAGATTCAAGTAGACCAGATAACCAGAGACTCACTTCGTTGGTGGTTGACTCAGGATCACCTGTCTCAGGGAATGTGTTTCCGCAGACCAGAGTGGTTCATTGTCACGACCGACGCCAGTCTATTAGGCTGGGGCGCGGTCTGGGATTCCCTGAAAGCTCAGGGTCTATGATCTCGAGAAGAGTCTCTTCTCCCGATAAACATTCTGGAACTGAGAGCGATATTCAATGCTCTCCGAGCTTGGCCTCAACTAGCAAAGGCCGGATTCATAAGATTCCAGTCAGACAACATGACGACTGTAGCTTACATCAACCATCAGGGAGGAACAAAGAGTTCCTTGGCGATGAGAGAGGTATCCAAGATCATCAAATGGGCGGAGGATCACTCCTGCCATCTATCTGCAATTCACATCCCAGGAGTAGACAACTGGGAGGCGGATTATCTGAGTCGTCAGACTTTCCATCCGGGGGAGTGGGAACTCCACCCGGAGGTCTTTGCCCAATTAACCCAATTATGGGGCATTCCAGACATGGATCTGATGGCGTCTCGTCAGAACTTCAAGGTTCCTTGCTACGGGTCCAGATCCAGGGATCCCAAGGCGACTCTAGTGGATGCATTGGTGGCGCCTTGGTCGTTCAACCTAGCTTATGTGTTTCCACCGTTTCCTCTCCTTCCCAGGCTCGTAGCCAGGATCAAACAGGAGAAGGCCTCTGTGATTCTGATAGCTCCTGCGTGGCCACGCAGGACTTGGTATGCAGACCTGGTGAATATGTCATCGGCTCCACCATGGAAGCTACCTTTCAGACAGGATCTTCTAGTACAAGGTCCATTCGAACATCCAAATCTAGTTTCTCTGCAGCTGACTGCTTGGAAATTGAACGCTTGATTTTATCCAAGCGTGGGTTTTCAAATTCAGTGATAGATACTCTGATCCAAGTGAGAAAACCTGTGACTAGAAAGATTTACCATAAAATATGGAAAAAATATATCTGTTGGTGTGAATCCAAGGGATTCTCCTGGAGTAAGATTAAAATTCCTAAGATTCTTTCCTTTCTCCAGGAGGGTTTGGATAAAGGGTTGTCAGCGAGTTCTCTAAAAGGACAGATTTCTGCCTTATCTGTTTTGTTACACAAACGCCTGGCAGCTGTGCCAGATGTACAAGCTTTTGTACAGGCTTTGGTCAGAATCAAGCCTGTTTACAGACCTATGACTCCTCCTTGGAATCTAAATTTAGTTCTTTCAGTTCTTCAAGGGGTTCCGTTTGAACCCTTACATTCCATAGATATCAAGTTACTATCTTGGAAAGTTCTGTTTTTTGTTGCTATTTCTTCTGCTAGAAGAGTTTCTGAATTATCTGCTTTGCAGTGTGATCCACCCTATCTGGTGTTCCATTCAGATAAGGTCGTTTTGCGTACCAAGCCTGGTTTTCTTCCAAAAGTTGTTTCCAACAAGAATATTAACCAGGAAATAGTTGTTCCTTCTCTGTGTCCGAAACCAGTTTCAAAGAAGGAACGTTTGTTACACAATTTAGATGTAGTCCGTGCTTTAAAGTTCTATTTAGAAGCAACAAAGGATTTTAGACAAACCTCATCTTTGTTTGTCGTTTACTCTGGTAAGAGGAGAGGACAAAAAGCTACTGCTACCTCTCTTTCTTTCTGGCTGAAAAGCATTATCCGATTGGCTTATGAGACTGCCGGACGGCAGCCTCCTGAAAGAATCACAGCTCACTCTACTAGGGCTGTGGCTTCCACATGGGCCTTCAAGAACGAGGCTTCTGTTGATCAGATATGTAAGGCAGCGACTTGGTCTTCCTTGCACACTTTTGCCAAATTTTACAAATTTGATACTTATGCTTCTTCGGAGGCTATTTTTGGGAGAAAGGTTTTGCAAGCCGTGGTGCCTTCTGTTTAGGTAACCTGATTTGCTCCCTCCCTTCATCCGTGTCCTAAAGCTTTGGTATTGGTTCCCACAAGTAATGGATGACGCCGTGGACCGGACACACCAATGTTGGAGAAAACAGAATTTATGCTTACCTGATAAATTACTTTCTCCAACGGTGTGTCCGGTCCACGGCCCACCCTGGTTTTTTAATCAGGTTTGAAAAATGTCTTTCTCTATACACTACAGTCACCACGGCACCCTATAGTTTCTCCTTTTTTCCTCCTAACCATCGGTCGAATGACTGGGGGGCGGAGCCTGAGGAGGGGCTATATGGGCAGCTTTTGCTGTGCTCTTTGCCATTTCCTGTTGGGGAAGAGAATATTCCCACAAGTAATGGATGACGCCGTGGACCGGACACACCGTTGGAGAAAGTAATTTATCAGGTAAGCATAAATTCTGTTTTTATTTCTCTTTGTCTTAGATCATCTTGTGCATGTTTTGGAGAAGAGGGGCCACTATAGTTTTCTAATAACAAGACCATCTTTGGGAACATTTGGACATTTTCTTTTTCTGAATCCTAAGGGATACAACGTATGGGACTGTGCGCATCCTAGGAACCCGGGGTGGTAACATTGATTGGGAGATTTGCATTGTGTATGTGTATATATATATATATATATCGTGAAGAATGCAATATCATTTTTAATCACATGTAATATGTTTTAATGTTCTGGTAGGTTTAGATATCGCGCCAAGGAGTGAAATACCTTTAGCTCTGACTAGAGGCCCTCTAGCTAGCCTAAAGGTTAGATCAATTGAGTGTGGAAGTACAGAGTGCCACAATGAGGGCTTAGGTGTTTGTAATGACTTAGAATTGGATGATAAAAATAGTTTAATACAAATTATTCATTAATTAAAATGCTGAATCATATAAAAACTCTCAATGGTTATACAGTTTAAAATAATAAAAAAAATTGTGGATCCACAATGTACAATTTGCCACTTGATTGAACAGACCTCTAATGAATTGGGAACTGTCCCTCTCAAAATTGGGCAAATAGAAATGCCTCCAGGAATCTGCGGGTGATGTAATGCTGATTGGGTCTAATTTGTTATATATCCTATTGTGTGTGCCTCTGTTTATCTTCTAAACAGGAGTTATTGGCTAGATTTGATTAAGTGTCCTTTGGTATGTGCCTATGAATACCCTTCAGAAAAGTGGGTTTTGCCTGGAAATGATGAATGAATAGAAATTGGGCCTTTGGATGCAATTAATTTGCTGAATAAATATTTTGTGAGAACCTTACTTTAGGTGTGTGTGACCTACGTTGATATGTGGAGTATTAACATAAATTTGAGTGTATCACTTGATCTACTCGGTCTGAGTGATCAGGGGAAGTTGCTGTGCAATCAATCTGAAAAATAACAACACATATCTAAATATATGACAATCTTAACAGAAATAAGTGACCAATTGCGTGCACTAATGGAACTTGTGTACACAAGAAAAATAAGTGAAAAAATGAGTGAAAAATTTGAAAAAATCTTAAAAAATCTTTAGTGCTTGTTAAAAAAATCTTTTGTGCTTGTTGAAAAAAAATTTGAAAAAAATATTAGTTTTTTCGAAAAAAAGAAGAAAAAGAGAAAATAATGTTCCAAAAAGCTGTGATGAGAAAATGTGTTATTGTATTCCAATAGTTGTATGTTGAAATATGCGGATACAGATAAATAGTTGAAATAGTGAAAAAATGACCTTGTTTCTTGATGGTGAGAATCTCTTTCAAATCCTGATGGTGAGAATCGTTATTTGTATATCCAGGATCCCTTGCAATATATCTGTCTTTATAAAAGTATATACCCTTTGCAAAGGGAATATGAATTCTTCCTGAAGAGGAACCTCTAATCCTCAAATGCTGTGAGTGTCTATCTTTTTGTGTTAAAGTCCTAAAAACATAAAATGGCAATAGTGTGATGCGTTTAAAACAAATAAAATACCTGAAAATATTTTTACCAGCTTGGGTCAACGCGTTTTCAGCCTTGGTTAGGCCTTTTTTAAAGACTGATATCTATGTCTAGCTGGTGGCTATTTATACTGTTTTACTCCCTAGTTTCAGGTCAAAGTAGGTGTGTGTTTGCACAGGAACTTCTTCCTGTTTACAAAAATAGACTTCTTGCTTCTATTTGTTATTGTGACTATCTGCAAAGTTTTCTATAGTAATAATTCTTTCTTAAAAGTTATTTGTACCTTTCAAAGGGCTTACCTCTTAAAATTTTATTTTTATTATTTGATAAGCTGTTTTCTTAACCGTGATGTCACTTCCGGTTTCAGAACTATCTGACAGTTGTCTAACTATATCCAAAAGGATCTCTGTTAGTAGTGTTCTAACTTTAAAACAACCCTTGCTACGTTAGATCTTGTGAATGTTTGATCATATATATCTCTAGTGAGGTTTTTCTTAGATCGTGATGTTACTTCCGGTTTCGGACCTCTCTAAAACATTAAAAAAGTCCTTCAGTTTAATGTTAAAGGTATCCTCATTACTATGTTTAAACATGCTCTTATGTGTAAGACATGTGTTTTACTGGTGTTATTTCTCTCTGTGAATCAGACCATCTGATTGGATGTAACTTGATGGCAACAAACTATTTGATTGGTTCTCAAGATCGTAATGTCACTTCCGGTTTCGGACCCCTCTAAAACATTAAAAAAATCCTTCAGTTTAATGTTAAAGGCATCCCTTAGTTTGTTGATTCTCATAACTATGTTTCAACATGCTCTTATGTATAAGACATTTGTTTTACTGGTATTTTTTCTCTCCGTGAATCAGACCATTAGATTGGATATGGCTTGATGGCAACAGACCATTTGATTGGTTCTCAAATATTCAATGAATTTTTCTTGTAAATCGCTGTCAACATGCCCCTTAACAATGAGATGTATTACTGATAGTGGATAGAGTATTATAGAGAATCCAAGTTTGAAGTTTTTGGGTCCAATCATTGACAATATGTGAGAAGAGTTGGAGAGAGATGGAAGAATGAGTGCTTGTGCCCTTCAGTGAAACATGGTGGAGGGTCTGTCCTAGTGTGGGGCTGCATTTCTGCCAGTGATGTTGGCGATATTGTCCGAATTGATGGGATCATGAATGCTGAAAAGTACAGCCAGGTTTTTATTCATTATGCGTCTGATTGGGAATAGTTTTATTTTTCAGCATGATAACGATCCCAGGTACATTGCTAATGAAGTGAAATATATAGAGAGAAAAGCAGCTGATAAAACACTAACACTCATGGATTGGCCTCCACAGAGTCCAGACCTAAATAGAGGCAGTATGGGATCACCCAGATAGAGAAAGAAATAAAAGACAGCCTAAATCTAAAGAACTCTGGGAAGTGCTGAAAGAAGCCTGATATAATATACCAGAAGATTAATTCAGAACACTTCAGGACAGTCTCCCCAAAAGAGTACGCCTGAAGAAGCCATTTGGTTCTAAAAAATTGTGTTTTTTTATATTTTGTGTACATATTTCCTGTATTTTCTGTTTGTATCTTAATAAAGAGACCGAAAAATAAATATGTATGGTTATTAAAACTTTGCTAAAACAACAAATCTAATGGTGGCCTAAGACTTTTGCACAGTACATATATATGTATGTAGACGTTTTACAAGATAAATGTATTTAAAATGAAGAGTGCAACCTGTATAAGGGAAAATCTCTTAATACCTTGGCAAAAGAATGTACCAAGGGAAAAAGAGGAAGTCAAATTTATCAACACTTTTAGTACAGGGGCTGGTTTTATTATACTTAACAAATATTGGGGGATTTTGAAATCAGATCCTGTCTTGTGTAATTATTTATGAGATAAGCCTGAAAAAAATGTTTTTTTAAAAAACATATTTGGCACCTTCCCAATTAAAAGCACCCAAAAAGACAACAGAAAAGAAGAGAAAAAGGTTATTCTTACAAAGTGGCTAGGCTTTAACTTCTGTACAATGTGTGGACGTATGAATTGCTGCATGTGCAATCAAATTAAAAAAAGGGAATTGGTCCACAATTGGGACAAATCCCAGAAGTATAATATAAAAAGTACTGCCTATGCAGTTTATGTACTTATGTGTGACTGTAAAAAAAAATCTATATAGGGAGAACAAAAAGGTAAAACATCCGTTATTTAAAAGTTTAGAGAATATCAAAATTGGTTTTATTAATCACAGTGTATCAGACCATTTCAGGAAGTATCACAATAAAAATTTCAATAGTCTTAAGATTAGAGTAATAGAGGTAATACCTACTGTTAATACTCCCCAACAGAGGTTAATGCATCTTTGCAAATATGAGACAAAGTGAATACATTTATAAGACAGTTTGTCCCCTCGAGGACTTAATATAGACCTTGATTTACACACCATTATGGTGAAATATAAATTAATTTGCCCATAAGCAGATATAAACATTATAATTCCTAATAGGATGTTCAATTATATGATAGAGGAACCTTGCTCAATGGATTTGCCATATTATAGTTCTTATTATGTTTTTTATTTTATTATCGATGTATAAATTTAAGAATTCATAGGGTTTTATAATTCAGCTATATTTGTATTATTATGATGACTTAATTAGGATCCTCATTCTAAGGGGTAGATTTATCATGCAGCGTATGCTTCCGTTTCTGCGCGAGCCTTTAGGCTCGCCAGAAACATAAGTTTGCTCCTTAACTCGTCCGCCACCTCTGAGGTAGTGAACTGCAATCATCCCGATTGTATCCGATTGGGAGGATTGACACCCCTGCTAGTGGCCGATTGGCCGTGAATGTGCAGGGGGCGGCATTGCACAAGCATTTCACCAGAAATGCTTGTGCAATGATAAATGCAGACAGCGTGTTACGGGTTAATAATGAAGGTTGTGCTGGAAGTGAGGGCACATAAGGGGTTAATAGTTTATTTTAGTATTACATTGATATCCTATGTTAAAATAGTAAGCATTGCCATATATAATGCATATTATTTTAAATATTATTTTAATATATTATTTTAAATTAGGTGCCCTGTACAGAAACAAATCTTGCCTCAGCCCTACAGTAAAGGAAAGGATTGTACAGCAAATGCTGATGCCTATCATGGATTATGGGGACGTAGTATATGCACCTGCACCGCAAACTCACCTAAATAAACTAAATACATTGTATAACTCATTCTGCCGCTTTGTGCTACAATGTAACTACAGGACCCACCATTGTGACATGCTAAAAGAACTAAACTGTCTGACACTGGAATCCAGACGCACCCGCCATCTTTCCTGCCTTGTGTTTAAGTGCCTTTCTGGGAAGCTCCCACCCTACCTGAGAAGAATGCTCTCCCCGGCTATTCCCACCTCCTATAACCTCCGATCCAGTACCAGCACATTATTTAGCTTGCCTCAATACAAAAAGAAAGCAGCTCGATCCTCCTTTTCCTACAGAGTGCCACAGTTATGGAATGACCTCCTGCACACTTTCAAAACTTCCCCAAGCCTAATATCCTTTAAGAGATCCCTCTCTACATATCTCAAAACAGAATGCACCTGTCATGGTTGATTATATATTTCTTACCTGTTCTATGTAAAATTTTTGCATCTATTGTGTATTATTATTGTTTTTGAATTTTATTGTACCCTATTGTATCAATGCAATGTTTTGTGGACCTGAAAGAAACCTGAAAAATACCGACAGATTCACAAGCTGAAACCGTTGAGAAACCAAACAGGAGATAACCCGGTAAATCCGGCACAAAGAACCAAGTCAAGGGTAATCTGGTTGCCTTGCCAGCCACACAAAGTAAGGAGATAACAACAGGCTGTCGACAAGAAGTCCGAGATTACTGAGATCCATTTTGGAAGCAATCCAGAGGCTCTGTCAGCCACACAAAGCCAGAAGACGAGAAGGGCTCTACACAGGATAAGTCCGTGAGTACCTCCAGATTTGCAAAGGCTGAAAAGCGAAAGCAGAAACTTTTGAGCTCTCAACAAGTTTACACACCGAGGAACCGGAGCAGTGCACTGCGGAAACAAGGATAAAGAGAAGAACAAAAAACCATATGTAACCAAAAAATCCAATTGCCAACAGACATTGCACTTAAAATCTGCAATCGTAATCTGACCGTTTTTTGGTGAATCTGTGTGTGATAGAACTAATCCACATAATTTATTTGGGAAGATACACACATAAAAAGACATTAAGGGGCTATTTAAGTTAAACCATCAGGACATTGATACTTTGTATAGACAAATATCCGTAACGGATATCACTCACCGCAAAAAGAGAAAACATAGAAGTCAATGCGCTAAACAGCCAATGATGTAAAATTTGTTGCATATTTTGTATGTATATCTAACAAATTGTTTTTTTCAATTATATACACTGTATATCTAGAACTATCAGAGTATTCCTAAAAGGTGGTATACCACGATAATTCTTTTTTAGCCTCACCTAGCAGGCGAGACTGTAGACACCGGTGTCAACATTTATTAAGTTCATTTTATATATATATTTTAAGTATCTTTTTTTTAAAAGCTTTTTTAGAATGTGTGGAGATTTGTATTCAATTCAATATAGATGAGACTCAATAAGTCTTTATAGTAAACAAAATAAATATATTTTTTTATATATCAAAGGTGTAAAGTGTAATTTATAAAAACACATATCATTTAATTGAATAGGATAAAGTGAATGAAATGAAGAGTTAAAGACTCCTATATAAATTCTAGCAATACTATTAAAGGGATAAGCGGTATATTGAAAATAAGGAACCACATACTACATTAATAGAAACTAAATAATATACTCTATATATATATACATACAATTAATTTATATCATCATGAAAAAGACCACCAAACATTTAATCTAGGAATCAGCCTTTATTGGCGCCACCTTATTGCGTACAACATCAAAACAGAATGCACCTGTCATGGTTGATTATATATTTCTTACCTGTTCTATGTAAAATTTTTGCATCTATTGTGTATTATTATTGTTTTTGAATTTTATTGTACCCTATTGTATCAATGCAATGTTTTGTGGACCCAGGACATACTTGAAAACGTGAGAAATCTCAATGTATACTTCCTGGTAAAATATTTGATAAATAATTATTTTAAGTATTGTATCTAATTTACAATGTAGTTATTTTTTATTGTGATTTATATTATTTTAAACATAAATATATCATTTAAATTATATATTTGTTTAAAATAATAAAATGAACAATAAAAATTAACTACATTTTAAATTAGATACAATACTTAAAAAATAATATATACAGTTGCAAGAAAAAGTATGTGAACCCTTTGGAATGATATGGATTTCTGCACAAATTGGTCATAAATTGTGATCTGATCATCATCTAAGTCCCAACAATAGACAATCACAGTCTGCTTAAACTAATAACATACAAAGAATGAAATGTTGCCATGTTTTTATTGAACACACCATGTAAACATTCACAGTGCAGGTGGAAAAAGTATGTGAACCCTTGGATTTAATAACTGGTTGAACCTCCTTTGGCAGCAATAACTTCAACCAAACATTTCCTGTAGTTGCAGATCAGACGTGCACAACGGTCAGGAGTAATTCTTGACCATTCCTCTTTACAGAACTGTTTCAGTTCAGCAATATTCTTGGGATGTCTGGTGTGAATCGCTTTCTTGAGGTCATGCCACAGCATCTCAATCAGGTTGAGGTCAGGACTCTGACTGGGCCACTTCAGAAGGCGTATTTTCTTCTGTTTAAGCCATTCTGTTGTTGATTTACTTCTATGCTTTGGGTCATTGTCCTGTTGCAACACCCATCTTCTGTTGAGCTTCAGCTGGTAGACAGATGGCCTTAAGTTCTCCTGCAAAATGTCTTGATAAACTTGGGAATTCATTTTTCCTTCGATGATAGCAATCCGTCCAGGCCCTGAAGCAGCAAAGAAGCCCCAAACCACGATGCCCCCACCACCATACTTCACAGTTGGGATGAGGTTTTGATGTTGGTGTGCTGTGCCTCTTTTTCGCCACACATAGGCCTAGATTTGGAGTTTGGCGGTAGAAGGGCTGTTAACGCTCCGCAGGTTTTTTTCTGGCCGCACCATAAATTTAACTCTGGTATCGAGAGTTCAAACAAATGCTGCGTTAGGCTCCAAAAAAGGAGCGTAGAGCATTTTTACCGCAAATGCAACTCTCGATACCAGAGTTGCTTACGGAAGCGGCCAGCCTCAAAAACGTGCTCGTGCACGATTCTCCCATAGGAAACAATGGGGCTGTTTGAGCTGAAAAAAAACCTAACACCTGCAAAAAAGCAGCGTTCAGCTCCTAACGCAGCCCCATTGTTTCCTATGGGGAAACACTTCCTACGTCTGCACCTAACACTCTAACATGAACCCCGAGTCTAAACACCCCTAACCTTACACTTATTAACCTCTAATCTGTCGCCCCTGCTATCGCTGACCCCTGCATATTTTTTTTAACCCCTAATCTGCCGCTCCGTAAACCGCCGCAACCTACGTTATCCCTATGTACCCCTAATCTGCTGCCCTAACATCGCCGACCCCTATATTATATTTATTAACCCCTAATCTGCCCCCCTCAACGTCGCCGACACCTGCCTACACTTATTAACCCCTAATCTGCCGAGCGGACCTGAGCACTACTATAATAAAGTTATTAACCCCTAATCCGCCTCACTAACCCTATCATAAATAGTATTAACCCCTAATCTGCCCTCCCTAACATCGCCGACACCTACCTTCAATTATTAACCCCTAATCTGCCGAGCGGACCTCACCGCTATTCTAATAAATGTATTAACCCCTAAAGCTAAGTCTAACCCTAACACTAACACCCCCCTAACTTAAATATAATTTACATCTAACGAAATAAATTAACTCTTATTAAATAACTTATTCCTATTTAAAGCTAAATACTTACCTGTAAAATAAATCCTAATATAGCTACAATATAAATTATAATTATATTATAGCTATTTTAGGATTAATATTTATTTTACAGGCAACTTTGTAATTATTTTAACCAGGTACAATAGCTATTAAATAGTTAAGAACTATTTAATAGTTACCTAGTTAAAATAATAACAAATTTACCTGTAAAATAAATCCTAACCTAAGATATAATTAAACCTAACACTACCCTATCAATAAATTAATTAAATAAACTACCTACAATTACCTACAATTAACCTAACACTACACTATCAATAAATTAATTAAACACAATTCCTACAAATAAATACAATTAAATAAACTAGCTAAAGTACAAAAAATAAAAAAGAACTAAGTTACAAAAAATAAAAAAATATTTACAAACATAAGAAAAATATTACAACAATTTTAAACTAATTACACCTACTCTAAGTCCCCTAATAAAATAACAAAGCCCCCCAAAATAAAAAATTCCCTACCCTATTCTAAATTAAAAAAGTTAAAAGCTCTTTTACCTTACCAGCCCTGAACAGGGCCCTTTGCGGGGCATGCCCCAAGAATTTCAGCTCTTTTGCCTGTAAAAGAATAAATACAATACCCCCCCCCAACATTACAACCCACCACCCACATACCCCTAATCTAACCCAAACCCCCCTTAAATAAACCTAACACTAAGCCCCTGAAGATCTTCCTACCTTGTCTTCACCATCCAGGTTCACAGATCCGTCCTGAAGAGCTCCTCCGATGTCCTGATCCAAGCCCAAGCGGGGGGCTGAAGAGGTCCATGATCCGGTCAAAGTCTTCATCCAAGCGGGGCAGAAGAGGACCTTCCATCCGATTGAAGTCATCATCCAGGCGGCATCTTCTATGGTCTTCCATCCGGAGCGAAGCGGCAGGATCCTGAAGACCTCCAGCGCGGAACATCCATCCGGCCTGACGACTGAACGACGAATGACTGTTCCTTTAAGGGACGTCATCCAAGATGGCGTCCTTCGAATTCCGATTGGCTGATAGGATTCTATCAGCCAATCGGAATTAAGGTAGAAATTTTCTGATTGGCTGATGGAATCAGCCAATCAGAATCAAGTTCAATCCGATTGACTGATCCAATCAGCCAATCAGATTGAGCTCGCATTCTATTGGCTGTTCCGATCAGCCAATAGAATGCGAGCTCAATCTGATTGGCTGATTGGATCAGCCAATCGGATTGAACTTGATTCTGATTGGCTGATTCCATCAGCCAATCAGAAAATTTCTACCTTAATTCCGATTGGCTGATAGAATCCTATCAGCCAATCGGAATTCGAGGGACGCCATCTTGGATGACGTCCCTTAAAGGAACAGTCATTCGTCGTTCAGTCGTCGGGCCGGATGGATGTTCCGCGCTGGAGGTCTTCAGGATCCTGCCGCTTCGCTCCGGATGGAAGACCATAGAAGATGCCGCCTGGATGATGACTTCAATCGGATGGAAGATCCTCTTCTGCCCCGCTTGGATGAAGACTTTGACCGGATCATGGACCTCTTCAGCCCCCCGCTTGGGCTTGGATCAGGACATCGGAGGAGCTCTTCAGGACGGATCGGTGAACCTGGATGGTGAAGACAAGGTAGGAAGATCTTCAGGGGCTTAGTGTTAGGTTTATTTAAGGGGGGTTTGGGTTAGATTAGGGGTATGTGGGTGGTGGGTTGTAATGTTGGGGGGGGGGTATTGTATTTATTCTTTTACAGGCAAAAGAGCTGAAATTCTTGGGGCATGCCCCGCAAAGGGCCCTGTTCAGGGCTGGTAAGGTAAAAGAGCTTTTAACTTTTTTAATTTAGAATAGGGTAGGGAATTTTTTATTTTGGGGGGCTTTGTTATTTTATTAGGGGGCTTAGAGTAGGTGTAATTAGTTTAAAATTGTTGTAATATTTTTCTTATGTTTGTAAATATTTTTTTATTTTTTGTAACTTAGTTCTTTTTTATTTTTTGTACTTTAGCTAGTTTATTTAATTGTATTTATTTGTAGGAATTGTGTTTAATTAATTTATTGATAGTGTAGTGTTAGGTTAATTGTAGGTAATTGTAGGTAGTTTATTTAATTAATTTATTGATAGGGTAGTGTTAGGTTTAATTATATCTTAGGTTAGGATTTATTTTACAGGTAAATTTGTTATTATTTTAACTAGGTAACTATTAAATAGTTCTTAACTATTTAATAGCTATTGTACCTGGTTAAAATAATTACAAAGTTGCCTGTAAAATAAATATTAATCCTAAAATAGCTATAATATAATTATAATTTATATTGTAGCTATATTAGGATTTATTTTACAGGTAAGTATTTAGCTTTAAATAGGAATCATTTATTTAATAAGAGTAAATTTATTTCGTTAGATTTAAATTATATTTAACTTAGGGGGGTGTTAGTGTTAGGGTTAGACTTAGCTTTAGGGGTTAATCCATTTATTATAGTAGCGATGAGCTCCGGTCGTCAGATTAGGGGTTAATAATTGAAGGTAGGTGTCGGCGATGTTAGGGAGGGCAGATTAGGGGTTAATACTATTTATGATAGGGTTAGTGAGGCGGGTTAGGGGTTAATAACTTTATTATAGTAGCGGTGCAGTCCGCTCGGCAGATTAGGGGTTAATAAGTGTAGGCAGGTGTCGGCGACGTTGAGGGGGGCAGATTAGGGGTTAATAAATATAATATAGGGGTCGGCGGTGTTAGGGGCAGCAGATTAGGGGTACATAGGGATAACGTAGGTGGCGGCGCTTTGCGGTCGGAAGATTAGGGGTTAATTATTTTAAGTAGCTGGCGGCGACGTTGTGGGGGGCAGGTTAGGGGTTAATAAATGTAATACAGGGGTCGGCGGGGTTAGGGGCAGCAGATTAGGGGTACATAAGTATAACGTAGGTGGCGGTCGGCAGATTAGGGGTTAAAATATTTTAATCGAGTGGCGGCGATGTGGGGGGAGCTCGGTTTAGGGGTACATAGGTAGTTTATGGGTGTTAGTGTACTTTAGGGTACAGTAGTTAAGAGCTTTATGAACCGGCGTTAGCCCAGAAAGCTCTTAACTCCTGCTATTTTCAGGCGGCTGGAGTTTTGTCGTTAGAGCTCTAACGCTCACTTCAGAAACGACTCTAAATACCGGCGTTAGGAAGATCCCATTGAAAAGATAGGATACGCAAATTGCGTAGGGGGATCTGCGGTATGGAAAAGTCGCGGCTGAAAAGTGAGCGTTAGACCCTTTAATCACTGACTCCAAATACCAGCGGGCGGCCAAAACCAGCATTAGGAGCCTCTAACGCTGGTTTTGACGGCTACCGCCGAACTCTAAATCTAGGCCATAGTGTTGTGTGTTTCTGCCAAACAACTCAACTTTGGTTTCATCTGTCCACAGAATATTTTGCCAGTACTGCTGTGGAACATCCAGGTGCTCTTGTGCAAACTGTAAACGTGCAGCAATGTTTTGTTTGGACAGCAGTGGCTTCCTCTGTGGTATCCTCCCATGAAATCCATTCTTGTTTAGTTTTTTACGTATTGTAGATTCGCTAACAGGGATGTTAGCATTCGCCAGTGACTTTTGTAAGTCTTTAGCTGACACTCTAGGATTCTTCTTCACCTCATTGAGCAGTCTGCGCTGTGCTCTTGCAGTCATCTTTACAGGACGGCCACTTCTAGGGAGAGTAGCAGCAGTGCTGAACTTTCTCCATTTATAGACAATTTGTCTTACCGTGGACTGATGAATAGCAAGGCTTTTGGAGATACTTTTATAACCCTTTCCAGATTTATGCAAGTCAACAATTCTTAATCGTAGGTCTTCTGAGAGCTCTTTTGTGCGAGGCATCATTCACATCAGGCAATGCTTCTTGTGAAAAGCAAACCCAGAACTGGTGTGTGTTTTTTATAGGGCAGGGCAACTGTAACCAACACCTCCAATCTCATCTCATTGATTGGACTCCAGTTGGCTGACATCTCACTCCAATTAGCTCTTGGAGATATTATTAGTCTAGGGGTTCACATACTTTTTCCACCTGCACTGTGAATGTTTACATGGTGTGTTCAATAAAAACATGGCAACATTTCATTCTTTGTGTGTTATTAGTTTAAGCAGACTGTGATTGTCTATTGTTGGGACTTAGATGATGATCAGATCACATTTTATGACCAATTTGTGCAGAAATCCATATCATTCCAAAGGGTTCACATACTTTTTCTTGCAACTGTATTATACATGACAATAGATATCCTTTTAACATTGGATATGAATGTAGCAACATAGCTCCTATAGTTATAATAAGGTTTTTTTTGTATACATCGGGGGGTAGTTATCAAGCCGTCAACCTCAAATACGCTGGAATTCCGCAGCGTATTTGTGGCGAGGCTGATTCGCCTTAGTTATCAAAGGCTTCAGACCGGCAAAAGTAGAATTTTGTGACGTAAACTTCGATCCGCCGGACTCCGTCCGACACAGATCGATTCTTACGTCACTCCAGATGTTCCGCACACAAGTGCGGCACAATCTCACTACTTTTGCTAGTTATCAAAAAACTAGCAGGCACGCTCAGCACTTTTACGGCCCAGCGTACCTGGTTTTCAAACCGCCAGCCCTGGAGGCGGCGGATCCCATAGGAATCAATGGGAGTCTGACCATAGCGAAAGTACAAGTTCGCTGCTGCCAGACATCCCATTGATTTCTATGGGAGCTGTCTACACCTAACACCCTAACATGTACCCCGAGTCTAAACACCACTAATCTGCCCCCCTACACCGCCGCAACTAAATAAAGTTATTACCCCCTAAACCGCCGCTCCCGGAGCCCACCGCAAGCTACTCTATACCTATTAACCCCTAAACCGCCGCTCCCTGACCCTACCACAACTATAATAAGTGTATTAACCCCTAAACTGCCACTCCCGGAGCCCACCGCAAGCTACTCTATACCTATTAACCCCTAAACCTGCCGCAACCTATATTAAATTTATTAACCCCTATCCTGCCCCCCCTACACCGTCGCCACCTATAATAAATTTATTAACCCCTATCCTGCCCCCCACTACACTGCCGCCACTGTAATAAAATTATTAACCCCTAAACCTAAGTCTAACACTAACCCTAACACCCCCCTAACTTAAATATTAATTAAATACATCTAAATAATATTTCTATTATTAACTAAATTAATCCTATTTAAAACTAAATACTTACCTGTAAAATAAACCCTAATATAGCTACAATATAAATAATAATTATATTGTAGCTTTCTTAGGATTTATTTTTATTTTACAGGTAAATTTCAATTTATTTTAACTAGGTACAATAGCTATTAAATAGTTATTAACTATTTAATAACTACCTAGCTAAAAGAAATACAAAATTACCTGTAAATAAATCCTAACCTAAGTTACAATTAAACCTAACACTACACTATCATTAAATAAATTAAATAAACTACCTACAAATAACTACAATTAATTACAATTACATAAACTAACTAAAGTACAAAAAATAAAAAAAGCTAAGTTACAAAAAATAAAAAAAATAAGTTACAAACATTTAAAAAAATATTACAACAATTTTAAGCTACTTACACCTAATCTAAGCCCCCTAATAAAATAACAAACCCCCCCAAAATAAAAAAATGCCCTACCCTATTCTACATTAAAAAAGTTCAAAGCTCTTTTACCTTACCAGCCCTTAAAAGGGCCTTTTGTGGGGGCATGCCCCAAAGAGTTCAGCTCTTTTGCCTGTAAAAGAAAAATACAACCCCCCCCAACATTAAAACACACCACCCACATACCCCTAATCTAACCCAAACCCCCCTTAAAATAACCTAACACTAATCCCCTGAAGATCATCCTACCTTGAGTCGTCTTCACTCAGCCGAGCCACCGATGGAACTGAAGAGGACATCCGGACCGGAAGAAGTGATAATCCAAGGGGCGCTGAAGAAATCTTCTATCCGAAGAAGTGATCCTCCAAGCGGCGCTGAAGAAATCTTCCATCCGGGCGAGGTCATCTTCCAAGAGGCGCTGAAGAAGTCTTCTATCCGGGCGAGGTCATCCTCGAAGCCGGGTCTTGAATCTTCATCTTCATCTGATCGGAACAGCCAATAGAATGCGAGCTCAATCTGATTGGCTGATTGGATCAGCCAATCGGATTGAACTTGAATCTGATTGGCTGATTCCATCAGCCAATCAGATTTTTCCTACCTTAATTCCGATTGGCTGATAGAATCCTATCAGCCAATCGGAATTGAAGGGACGCCATCTTGGATGACGTCCCTTAAAGGAGCCTTCATTCATCGGTAGTCCGTCGGGAAAGAAGGATGTTCCGCGTCGGCAGGATGAAGATTCATGACCCGGCTTCGAAGATGACCTCGCCCGGATAGAAGACTTCTTCAGCGCCTCTTGGAAGATGACCTCGCCCGGATGGAAGATTTCTTCAGTGCCGCTTGGAGGATCACTTCATCGGATGGAAGATTTCTTCAGCGCGCCTTGGATTATCACTTCTTCCGGTCCGGATGTCCTCTTCAGTTCCATCGGTGGCTCGGCTGAGTGAAGACGACTCAAGGTAGGATGATCTTCAGGGGATTAGTGTTAGGTTATTTTAAGGGGGGTTTGGGTTAGATTAGGGGTATGTGGGTGGTGGGTTTTAATGTTGGGGGGGGTTGTATTTTTCTTTTACAGGCAAAAGAGCTGAACTCTTTGGGGCATGCCCCCACAAAAGGCCCTTTTAAGGGCTGGTAAGGTAAAAGAGCTTTGAACTTTTTAAATGTAGAATAGGGTAGGGCATTTTTTTATTTTGGGGGGGTTTGTTATTTTATTAGGGGGCTTAGATTAGGTGTAAGTAGCTTAAAATTGTTGTAATATTTTTTTAAATGTTTGTAACTTATTTTTTTTATTTTTTGTAACAGCTTTTTTTATTTTTTGTACTTTAGTTAGTTTATGTAATTGTATTTAATTGTAGTTATTTGTAGGTAGTTTATTTAATTTATTTAATGATAGTGTAGTGTTAGGTTTAATTGTAACTTAGGTTAGGATTTATTTTACAGGTAATTTTGTATTTCTTTTAGCTAGGTAGTTATTAAATAGTTAATAACTATTTAATAACTATTCTAACTAGCTAAAATAAATACAAAGTTACCTGTAAAATAAATATAAATCCTAGGATAGCTACAATGTAATTATTATTTATATTGTAGCTAGTTAAAATAAATTGAAAGGTGCCTGTAAAATAAATATAAATCCTAAGATAGCTACAATATAATTATTATTTATATTGTAGCTATATTAGGGTTTATTTTAAAGGTAAGTATTTAGTTTTAAATAGGATTAACTTAGTTAATAATAGAAATATTATTTAGATTTATTTAATTAATATTTAAGTTAGGGGGGTGTTAGGGTTAGTGTTAGACTTAGGTTTAGGGGTTAATAATTTTATTACAGTGGCGGCGGTGTAGTGGGGGGCAGGATAGGGGTTAATAAATTTATTATAGGTGGCGACGGTGTAGGGGGGGCAGGATAGGGGTTAATAAATTTAATATAGGTTGTGGCGGGTTCAGGGAGCGGCGGTTTAGGGGTTAATACATTTATAAGACTTGCGGCGGGGTCTAGGAGCGGCGGTTTAGGGGTTAATACATTTATAAGACTTGCGGCGGGGTCTAGGAGCGGTGGATTAGGGGTTAATACATTTATAAGACTTGCGGCAGGGTCTAGGAGCGGCGGTTTAGGGGTTAGTAACTTTATTTAGTTGCGGGGGGCTCCGGGGGCGCCGGTATAGGGGGTAGAACAGTGCAGTTTAGTGTGAGTGCTTAGTGACAGGCTAGCAAGAAAGCTGTCAAACAGCCGAAGAACAGCGAGATCGGATGAGTGATAACTCTCACAGTCCGCTGCTCATCGCCCCGCGGCTTTTTGACAGCTTTTTTTGATAACTTAGGCAGATTTTTTCAGGTCCGCGGCGGCGAAGGTAGGCGAGCTTAGGCGGGCGTATTGGGCCGGCGAAGGCAGGAAAGTTGACATGTTGATAACTACCCCCCATCATCTCAGGTAGATTGCAGATAAGAAGGAAAATATAGGTACAGTACATTAAAATGTGTGAAAGGTAGCATGATTAACAGTGACAGGAAGAAGAAGGCTGAGGTTCTAAACCAGTTCTTTTCTTTAGTATACATCAGATAAGAACCAATGGGAGAAAAAATTAGATAATATTAAGGTTAATAAAACTTCCAGACCAGACAGAATACACCGAAGGGTTTTACTATTATAGCCAAAGCTCTACTCTTAATTTTTCAAGAATCATTATCCTCAGGTGACACTTTTTAAAAAGGGAAGCATGGCTGATCCAGGAAACTATAGACCAGTTAGTCTGACATTGATAATGGGGAAGATACTTGAAGGATTAGAAGGGATTATATTAATGAGTATATTTGTGTAAACAAAATTATGAGTTCAAATCAGTATGGCTTTATGAGAAATAGATCATATCAAACTGATCTAATAAGATTGTACAAGGAGGTAAAAAATATAGATAAAGGGGAAATCAGATGATGGGATATACTTGAATTTTGCAATGGCTCATGGATAAATAACTGGATAACTGGCATCCCCCAGGGATCGGTACTGGGCGCAGTTCTTTTTTATATGTTTATTAATTACTTGGAGCAAGGATTCAATAGCAAAATCTCTATTTTTGAAGATGATACTAAGTTGTGTAAGGTCATTAGGTTAGTGCAGGATGAAATTGCTTTACAAGGGGATTTACAAAAATTTGAAGAATGGGCAGGTTAATGGAAAATTGAATTTAATACTGGTAAATGTAAGGTTCTACATTTTGGAAGAAAGTAAAAAATAAGCAGGCAACGTATTATTTAAATGGGACTAGACTTAGCAAAACAGAGGAGGAAAGGGATTGGGAGTAGTATTAGATAACAAGCTAAAGATGGGTGCACAATGCAGGGCAGTGGCTTTTTAGGCTATAAAGATACTAGCATACATAAAAAGAGGCATTGATGCAAGGGAGGAAAGCATAATTATGTCACTATATAAATCCCTGGTAAGACCTCACCTGGAGTATGGAGTGCAGGTCTGGGACCAATCTCAAAAAAAGGCATTGAAGACTTAGAAAAAGTTCAGAGAAGGGCCCCAAAACTAATAAGGCAAATGGAGAATTTAAGTTATGAGGAGAGGTTAGCCAAACTGGGTCTGTTTTCTTTACAAAAAATGCACTTGAGAGATGACAAGATTATTTATATAAATATATTCAAGACATATATACAGAAATGGCAGAAACTCTCTGTATATTTAATATCCAGCAATGTAAATGTTTTTTTCACTGTAAGAGCTGTAAGTGTGGAACTCATTACCTAAGGAGGTAGTAAATATCAATGCCTTAGATACATTTAAAAATGGTTTAGATACATTTCTGGCTAAAAACAGAATTCAGAGATATGACTGCTTATGTTAAATGGAACACTTTTTAATGGTATTAATTTAAGTTCAACTGGAGCTTTTATTGTAAAAAAAAAAAAGATTTGTATAGGTTGAACTCGATGGACTTCTGTCTTTTTTTCAACCTCATCTACTATGTACTATGTTAGCGTGCCCAAGTCTATCGCTCTCACGCTAACTTTTTACTTTTAACTTGTATTATGCGCACAAACCCAGTTGCGCTAAAAGTTTAACTTGAGTGCAGTTATTGTGCATACTGTATATATAATTATCAGAAACTACTATTTTTCCCTGCCTGTAAATCACAACTATCTCTGCCTATGTCTTTTTTTTTCTTTTTCTTTTTTTTTGGGGGGGGGGGGGTTTGTGTTATAAAATGCAAATATTAGTCAATATTTATTTAAAACAACAAATATTACCTTTCTGATTACAGTACTGTGCTATTTTCTGAGGGCACTATGCAAACAAATGTATTAAAATTAAATAAAACTACCTTTAGCCTACATATATAAGCTGTATTATGACATGTAAATATTGCCTAAATGGCATAAGATATTTTTTATACTTGTTTCCATCCCCTCTCCATTTTAAAGATATTCCAAAATCCAAACCTTTTCTGGTCACAAGCAGTTTGGATTAAGGGTCTATCTATTTATCTATCTATTTATCTATATACTCCAATGCACTTTTATATATATATATATATATATATATATATATATATATATATAGTGCAAAAGTCTTAGGCCACCATTAGGGGCGCGATCCGATATAGATCGTAGTTTGCGGCGCAAGCGAGGGAACCCCTGCCGCCCGTAGTTTCAGCTCGCAACTCGAGCTATCCCATATACAGCGCCGTCAGATGCTAAAATGCCGTAAGTCTGATAAACCAGCGATGTCCAGAAATCTGCGTAAGTACAAATTTCTGGAGTCGCCAGTGACTTACAGCATTTTAGAAACTGCTGGCGCCTACAAAACCTGACTAAGTTATTAAATCTCCCGTACTGTCTAACACGCCTCCCAAACATAGCCCGACACGTCTAACCCTCTATCCGCTATCCCCCCTCACTCTCCTAATAATAAAAAATGTATTTACCCCCAAACCACCACTCCCGGACCCCGCCGCCACCTAATAAAGTTATTAACCCCTAAACCGCCGCTCCCGGACCCCGCCGCCACCTAATAAAGTTATTAACCCCTAAACCGCCGCTCCCGGACCCCGCCGCCACCTAATAAAGTTATTAACCCCTAAACCGCCGCTCCCGGACCATGCCGCCACCTACATTAACTACCCCCTAATGTGAGTTCCTACCCCGCCGCCACCTACATTAACTACCCCCTAATGTGAGTTCCTACCCCGCCGCCACCTACATTAACTACCCCCTAATGTGAGCTCCTACCCCGCCGCCACCTACATTAACTACCCCCTAATGTGAGCTCCTACCCCGCGGCCAGCTACATTAACTCCCCCCTAATGTGAGCCCCTATACCGCCGCCAGCTACATTAACTACCCCCTAATGTGAGCCCCTATACCGCCGACCGCTATATTACCTACCCCTAATGTGAGCTCCTACCCGCCACCAGCTATATTAAAATGATTAACCCCTAATCTAATCCCCCTACCCCGCCGCCAGCTATATTAAATTATTAACCCCTAAATTAATCCCCCTACACCGCCACCACCTATATTAAATTAATTAACCCCTAATCTAATCCCCCTATACCGCCGCCACCTATATTAAATTAATTAACCCCTAAAATACTAAACTATCCCTACCACTAAACCTAAGTCTAACCCTACAAATAGCCCTGAAAAGGTTTAAACAGCTCTATTGCCAGCCCTTAAAAGGGCTTTTTGTGGGGCTTTGCTCCAAAGTAATCAGCTCTTTTACCAGCCCTTAAAAGGGCTTTTGGCGGGGCATTGTCACTAAGTAAACAGCTCTTTTGCTAATAATCTAAATCCCCCTACACCGCCGCCACCTATAATAAATGTATTACCTCCTAATCTAATCCCCCTACACCGCCGCCACCTATATTAAATAGATTAACCCCTAATCTGACTCCCCCACACCGCCGCCATCTATATTAACTATATTAACCCTAATTATATTAGGGTTAATATAGTTAATATAATTATTATATTATATATATTAACTATATTAACCCTAATTATATTAGGGTTAATATAGTTAATATCATTATTATATTATATATATATATATATATATATATATATATATATATATATATATATATATATTAAGTATAATAACCCTATCTAACTCTAACACCCCTAACTAAATTCTTATTAAAATAAATCTAATTAATATTAATATTATTAATTAAAATATTCCTATTTAAATCTAAATACTTACCTATAAAATAAACCCTAAGATAGCTACAATATAATTAATAATTACTTATTAACTATAGGGTTAATATAGTTAATATAGATGGCGGCGGTGTAGTTAGGGTTTATATTTATTTTACAGGTAACTTGGTATTTATTTTAACTAGGTACAATAGCTATTAAATAGGGTAGGGAAATTTTTTTATTTTGGGGGGCTTTATTATTTTATTTGGGGGCTTAGAATAGGTGTAATTAGCTTAAAATTCTTGTAATCTTTTTTTATTTTTTGTAATTTAGTGGTTTTTTTTTTTGTAATTTAGTTTAGTGTATTTAATTGTATTTTAGTTTAGATATTTGTAGTTTATTTAATTTATTGATAGTGTAGGTGTATTTGTAACTTAGGTTAGGATTTATTTTACAGGTAAATTGGTAATTATTTTAACTAGGTAGCTATTAAATAGTTATTAACTATTTAATAGCTATTGTACCTAGTTAAAATAAATACCAAGTTACCTGTAAAATAAATATAAACCCTAAAATAGCTACAATGTAATTATTAATTATATTGTAACTATCTTTGGGTTTATTTTATAGGTAAGTATTTAGATTTAAATAGGAATATTTTAATTAATAATATTAATATTAGTTAGATTTATTTTAATAAGAATTTAGTTAGGGGTGTTAGAGTTAGATAGGGTTATTATACTTAATATATCTATAATATAATAACTATATTAACTATATTAACCCTAATATAATTAGGGTTAATATAGTTAATATATATAATCTAATAACTATATTAACTATACTAACCCTAATATAATTAGGGTTAATATAGGTGGCGGCGGTGTAGGGGGATTAGATTAGGGGTTAATGTATTTAATATAGGTGGCGGCGGTGTAGGGGGATTAGATTAGGGGGTAATACATTTATTATAGGTGGCGGCGGTGTAGGGGGATTTAGATTAGATGCAAAAGAGCTGATTACTTTGTGACAAAGCCCTGCAAAAAGCCCTTTTAAGGGCTGGTAAAAGAGCTGATTACTTTAGGGCAATGGCCCACAAAAAGCCCTTTTAAGGGCTGGCAATAGAGCTGTTTACTTTGGGGTAATGCCACGCAAAAAGCCATTTTCAGGGCTATTTGTAGGGTTAGACTTAGGTTTAGTGGTAGGGATAGTTTAGTATTTTAGGGGTTAAATAATTTAATATAGGTGGCGGCGGTATAGGGGGATTAGATTAGGGGTTAATAATTTAATATAGGTGGCGGCTGTATAGTGGGATTAGATTAGGGGTTAATAATTTAATATAGGTGGCAGCAGTATAGGGGGATTAAATTAGGGGTTAATAATTTAATATAGGTGGCGGCGGTATAGTGGGATTAGATTAGGGGTTAATAATTTTAATATAGCTGGCGGCGGGGTAGGAGCTCACATTAGGGGGTAGTTAATGTAGGTGGTGGTGATGTAAGGGGCTCACATTAGGGGGTAGATAATGTAGATGGCGGCGGTGTAAGGGGCTCACATTAGGCGGTAGGTAATGTAGGTGGAGGCGGTGTAGGGGCTCACATTAGAGGGTAGATAATGTAGATGGCGGCGGTGTAAGGGGCTCACATTAGGGGGTAGGTAATGTAGGTGGCGGCGGTGTAGGGGCTCACATTAGGGGGTTATACATTTAATGTAGGTGGCGGCGGGGTCCGGGAGCGGCGGTTTAGGGGTTAAATACTTTATTAGGGATTGCGGCGGGGGATCGCGGTTGACAGGTAGATAGACATTGCGCATGCGTTAGGTGTTAGGTTTTATTTAGCAGCTAGTTTAGGGAGTTACGGGGCTCCAATAGACAGCGTAAGGCTTACTACGCCTGCAATTTGTGGCAAGGTAAAAATGGAGTAGAATTTCTCAATTTTCGCCACGTAAGTCCTTACGCTGTATATTGGATACCAAACTGCGGTGGTTTGGTATACCTGTCTATGGCCCAAACAACTACGGCCAAAGGCAGAAATATACGAGCGTAACTTCTATGTTAAGACGTATATGTGATACCAAACCAGCGCAAAATTTGGCGTCGCCGGCTTTTGCGGGCGACGCTGCATATCGGATCGAGGCCCATATTTGTTAAGAGGTTAAGGACAAAAAAAAGGACTGGAAGGCCAAGAAGACTTTCAAAATCTGATAAAAAGTTTCTCAGAGTTTCTTCTTTGAGAGACAGGAAGAAGTCCAGCAAGGATCTAACTAAACCGGGATGCCAAGTTGACCCTTCTACAGTCCGAAGAAGCTTGGTCAGGAATGGTCTTTGTGGAAGGGTAGCAGCCAAGAAACCACTTTTTCAAAAGGGGAACAGGGTGAAAAGGCTAATATATGCTAAAGCTCATAAAGATAATTGGAAAAGAGTATTATGGAGTGACAAATCCAAGTTTGAAATTTTTTTGTCCAATCTTCGACAATATGTGAGAAGAAGAGTTGGAGAGAGATGGAAGAATGAGTGCTTGCGGTCTTCAGTGAAACATGGTGGAGGGTCTGTCCAGTGTCCTGGTTTGGGGCTGCATTTTTTCCAGTAATGATGGCGATATTGTCCAAATTGATAGGATCATGAATGCTGAAAAGTACAGACAGGTTTTAATTCATCATGCACCTGATCTGGAATGGTTTTATTTTTCAGCATGATAACGATCCCAAGCACACTGCTAATGCAGTGAAATATACCTCCTCCACAGTGTCCAGACCTCAATATTATAGAGGCAGTATGGGATCACCTGGACAGAGAAATAAATTAAAGACAGCCTAAATCTAAAGAAGAACTCTGGGAAGTGCTGAAAGAAGCCTTGTGTAATATACCAGAAATTAATTAAAAAAACTTCAGGACAGTTTCCCCAAAAGAGGTCAAGATATGTGCCAAGGGAGGTCAAACTAAATACTGACTTTTGCCTGAAGAAGCCATTTTGTTCTGAAAATTGTGTTCTTTTATATTTTGTGTACATATTTCCTGTATATTCTGATTGTATCTTAATAAAGAGAACAGAAAAAAATATGGAGGGTTGTTAAAAATTGGCTAAAACAACAAATCTAATGGTGGCTTAAGACTTTTGCACAGTACTATGTGTGTATATATACATACATACATACATACATACATATGTATTTATGTGTTTATATGTGTATTACTGTATATTTACAATGTTCTTCCCTTATAAGATAATGTTCTTTTTATTCATACATATTTCTATATTTGTGTGTATATAACTATAGCTGCATAACTATTCCTATAAATATATAGATATGTATTTTACATGAACAGTATCAAATATATAGAAATATATATTTAATAATAAAAAAGTACATTATTTTCTATGTGAAGAACATAAGAATGTAAAATGTGTTTTGTGCAACGCGTTTCTTAATTTAGATCTTAACGTGGTCAGGTTAGCACACGTGCGTTTTTGAAATATTACATAAAAAATATGAATAAAATAATATAAATTATTAAAAATTAATAAACATACTGTAAAATATATAGATATATTTTATGGATTATTTTGAATACTTAATAGTATGTTTATTAATTTTTTATATTTTAGATTAATTTTTTCAATATTTTATATGTAATATTTCAATAAAATGCCTTAAGAATTCTCATGTGCGCTAAACCGGCTACGTTAAGATCTAATTTGAGAAAGTAATGCGCAAAAACGCTTATTTTACATTCCTATGTTCTTTACATAGAAATAATATACTTTTTATTATTACAAATATATATATATATATATATATATATATATATATATATATATATATATATATATATATATATATATATATATATATATATATATATCTGATACTGTTCATGTAAAATACATATCCATACCTATGTATCTATCAGTATAGATATGCAGGTATATGTATATACAAACATATATAGAAATATGTGTATTTAAGAATAAAAAAGACATTATCCTGTAAGTGAAGAACATTGGAATATTAAATATTTACAATAAATATACAGTAAAACACATAAATACATATTTTTTTAGGTGAGGTTGCGCTAAATTCCATTGCGCTCCAGCTGAGTTTACTTTGAACTTCTTATATGTACACTTTTTTCAACGTGCACAAACACCCACAATAAAACCCAATATTGCTCGCCCGCTACAGTCAGTGTGGCACTTGTAATCTTGTCCTTAAGGTTTATTTGTTTTTGATTAGTTAACTTGCTCACATTGTCTATGTCCTTGCTGAGAGCCCTGGAACATTTTTAATGTGAATATTGGGCTAGTACTTTTTCCAATTCCTTTAATTTAGATTGATTTGGGATGCTTAGAAATGCTGGCTTCCCCTGTTAGACAGCCTGGTTCAAAATGAGCTATCTTTGTTTGTTTGTTCCTTATTTTTTTTTTGTCTTATGTTGTTGCCCAGGCTGTTTTGTTTGTATTTACATTTTAGTGGCACTTCCTACAGTTACACTCATTCTCCATTAACACATTTTATTGATATACATTCTTATATGTACTATATACAATATTGTCTCACACTCAGAGAATAGCTTCTAAATCTCTATTTTTAAATATGTTAACCATTAATGCCAAAGCTCTTAATTCTCTGCTCTTCTAGAGTTTCTTCAGAAAGATGTACATATTATAATGGTTCAGGAGACTCATTTTCTCAGAGGCAAAAGAGCCCAAAGCAATCTTTTACTAAATTTGGTAGCAGTTTTTTTGCATCTAATAGGGTTAAAAAGAATGGGTTTTGTATTTTTTTTTTTTTATTTTTTTTTATTTAGAGAGATCAGGAAATGATACAACATTCAACAATACAGTTAAATCATCAGTGTTACAGAGGCTTGTTGCAAAACCATGTTCCAAGAGCATGTATATGTTTAATTACATACGTCATTTATAAGTTATGCATATGAAAGGTATTGAGTGATCGAGTCCCATCAGATGTATTTCCAGTTATAAAATAAGAAAAAAAGGAAAACAAGTTATAATTTATGAATACACTGGTAAGTTGCGTATCTTTGTTATACTTTCCTGCGTATACCTTTCTCTCTCTGAGTTTTATTTTTAATTAACCACAAAATTAATAATTAAACATTTCCTAGCCATGCACAGCATGGGAGCATATTTGCTAACTTTCTTAAGTGTCTCCGAGATCTGTGAAAAGAGAAAAAAAAAAAGGTGGAGCAAAATCCCCTCACTCTCTCTCCCCACTCCCCCCCCATCCCCGTGTATTTAAGGTGATAAGTATCCCACAAAGTTCCTTGGTAAATCCAATCCCACTTGCAACATACTACAATAACTGGGTGATAAGAACCTCACAATCCTCCCCAACATTCCTATTTCCATCTTTGTTATACAATGTCACCCATTCTCCCCTTATAGACACGGACAGAAGTAGTTCCGTCTGTGCAAAAGGTCCAAGTATCTGTCTTTGAGTGTTGTGTGTGTAGGAAAGGTTCCCATTTGGTCAGAAAAGGCAGTAATCTATGTGCTACATCAAGTTTGACATCAAACTGTTCAGTAAAGAGATGTCTATAAAGCTTGTGTTTGAACTGAGTGATAGAGGGGGCTTTCCTATTAGTCCACAGACATAGTATGCATTTCCGGGATAAGAGCACGAATAGTATTAACAGGCTACAATATTTTCTGGGTTGTTCATCCCAATGGAAAAGGCAAACCTGTTCCAGTTGCAATGTGACATGATCCCCAGCGCACCCCGGAGCCAAAACTGAATTTGAGCCCAAAATTGCCTCACTAAGGGGCATTGAAAAAAATAATGGGGTACGTCAGGTGCCACCATCCCGCACTTCCCACATCTATCTGGTTGTTGGGGGTTCCATTTAGAGAGTCTGTGGGGAGTTATATAGTCAAGATGTATCATTCGCATTTGAGCTTCACGTAGAGGTATGCTTAAGGTGGCTTATTTTGTCAAATCTATGCTGTTCTGTTTGTCTGTGAAGGAGATGTCATTAACACTTCTTCTTGCCCATCTATCCAGTATAGGCGCTTGTGTCACAGAGACTGTTTTGTGTAGAAGAATTTTATATATTCCAGATAGGGAAAGTTACCAATTGTGAAAAAAAAGTGAAAGCTGTCAGTGGTATGGCAAATATCGGTGAGTCCCATTAGCTGGGGTTATTTTGTTTAAGAGTATCAATGTAGTGGCGTATTTGCAAATATGTGTACAATTGTTTATTTGAGATAGAATATTTGGTGCTTAGGTTATGAAAAGTTTTAACTGTGTGTGACAAAGAGTCCAGGAGGTTCTGAGCACCATAATCCCCTTATCTTTCCATTGGTGAAAAGGCGAGGTATCTGTACCTGCCGGAAAATCTGGGTTACCTACTATGGGGATCAGTTTAGGGGAAAGGTGATGTGAACCAAAAAACTTATGGGCAAATCTCCACGCTGCTAGCGGACCCTTGTAAAGAATAGAAGATTTAATGATAGGTGGATACTCCCCAGACTTAAGATAGGGCACTTATGAAAGATCAATTGGGTTTAGTGAAACAATTATATCTGTGAAACAGAACAAATGGAGCGCACAAAAGATCTAAGTGCAGTATTAAAAGTGCATTATTCCTAAACATAAAAACATATATAAATGCACTCACAAAGGTGCCCTCAAACATATGAGGTATGTAGTTGCGATAAACAGTCACTCTGTCCCTTTAAAACCAGGTAGCCAGGGTATTCCACTTAGTCCTTTCATTTGCCAGACTCCTTACTTCAATCGTAAGCTTGTGGTCCTGAGGCTTTTCCAGACAGTCTATTGCTTACAGAGTCAGAGAATATATACAAGAGAAAAGGAGGTCATGTAAAGTCACTGCACAGCAGAGCTGTAAAAAGCTTGCTTCAGTCTAGCTGTGCTGTGATCACACTCACGTCTCCTTGGTTAAAAAAGTGACTGTTTATCGCAACTACATACCTCATATGATTGAGGGCACCTTTGTGAGTGCATTTATAAATGTTTTTATGTTTGGGAATGAAATGTACTTTTAATACTGCACTTAGATCTTTTGTGCGCTCCATTTGTTCTGTTTCACATATATAATCGTTTCATACATCTTATTGAGCCTGAGAGTGAACACCAGAGGGCTTAGAAGTAACAGCACTTTCATCATTTAGAGAATCAAGTGACTATTTTTAGACTAAGTATTGTTTTTTTAGCTTTATATTGTGCTAAAAACATATGTATATTTTCTTCTGTATCTTAGATATTTTGTTCTGTTTTATTAAATCCTATTGGTGCTATATTATTTATTATTTATTTGATGCATTTGACAAATTTGACATATTTAAATAATCATATGTGGCGCTCCTTATAAGTTATCCCTAGTTTTGATCTATTGGGTTTAGTACCGCATTTTCCAAATCAACATCACTAAAATAAGAAGTTCCCAGTTGCCAATCCAGGACAAGCCTGATCAAGGCAGCCCAATTATATTACCTGAAGTTTTGGAAGCCCAAGCCTCCATCTCTGAATGGGTGTTGAAGGGAATTAACCGCAATGCGGGGTTTGCCTCCACGCTATATGAATTTTTTAATAGCCTGATTCAAAGCTCCTAAGTCATTTTTATTTTTCAAGAATGGTAACATGAGCATGGGGTATAATATACATGGTAAAGTGACCATTTTTAAAAGGCTAATTCGTCCTGTAAGGGACAATGGGAGAGAGGTCTATTGTTGGAGCTGCCCACAGAGAGCCGCACACTGTTTTGAAATGTTTATATCGTATAGGCAATGAGGGTTCCTGTGTAGATGAATACCCAGATAGCAATGGAGGAGAGGAACTGGTATAAAGAGAGGTTAGTGTAGGTTGTATGCATCCCTGAACAGTAGAGTCTTTAGGGGGTGTTTGAAGCTTTCAAAACTAGGGGAGAGTCTTGTGGAGCGAGGCAGAGAGTTCCACAAGATGGGAGCCAGTCTGGAGAAGTCCTGTAAATGGGAGTGTGATGAGGTGACAAGAGAGGAGGAGAATAGGAGGTCGTGAGCAGAGCGAAGGGGATGGGAGGGAGAGTATCTGGAGACAAGGTTTGATATATAAGGGAGAGCAGTGCAGTTGAGGGATTTGTATGTCAGAGTAAGAATTTGGGGTTTAATCCTAGAGGCAAGAGGAAGCCAGTGAAGGGATTGGCAGAGAGGTGCAGCAGATGAAGAGTGTTGTGTAAGGAAGATGAGCCTGGCAGAGGCATTCATTATGAATTGTAAAGGAGCTAGGCGACAGCTGGGGAGACCAGAGAGGACAGAGTTGCAGTAATCGAGGCGGGAAAGGATGAGACAGTGGATTAAAATCTTAGTTGTGTCTTGTGTAAGGAAATGTCTAATTTTAGAGATGTTTTTATGGTGGAAGTGGCAGGCTTTAGCTAAGGACTGAATGTGAAGAGTGAAAGAAAGATCTGAGTCAAATGTGACCCGAGACATCGGGCATGTGGGGTAGGGGTAATAATGGAGTTGTCAACAGTTATAGAGAGATTGGGGGTGGAGATTTTGGAAGAAGGTTGGAAGATAAGGAGCTCAGTTTTGGAGAGATTTAGCTTGAGGTTGTGAGAGGACATCCAGGAAGAGATGTGAGAACAACAGTTAATGACAAAGGTTAGAAAGGAAGGAGATAGGTCTGGTGCAGAGAAGTAGATTTGCGTGTCGTCGGCATACAAATGATATTGGAAACCGTGGGACTTTATTAGGGAACCTAATGATGACATGTAGATTGAGAAGAGTAAGGGACTGAGGACAGAGCCTTACAGTACCCTGACAGAAAGTGGTGACGGGGCGGAGGAGGCCCGAGAGAAGCTACACTAAAGGTACGGTTTGACAGGTAGGATGAGAACCACAAAAGGACTGTGTCACAGTTGCCGAAGGATTAGAGGGTTTGGAGCAAAAGAGGGTGGTCAATAGTATCAAAGGCTGAGGACAGATCAAGGAGGATAAGCAGAGAGAAGTAGCCTTTTGATTTTGCTGTAAGTAGGTCATTGGTAACCTTAACGATTGCAGTCTCTCTGGAGTGATGGGTACGAAATTGAGATTACAGTGGATCAAGGAGGAAGTTTAATGTAAGGAAATGGGATAGGTTTGCATATACTAGTTTTTTGAGAAGCTTTGAGGCAAGAGGGAGGAGGGAAATAGGGTGGTAGTTGGATGGGGAGGTTGGATCAAGGCAAGGTTTTTTTGAGGATAGGTGTGACCAGTGCATGTTTCAGAGATGAGGGAAATATACTGGTGCTGAGGGAGAGGTTGAAAATGTGTGTGAGTATAGGGGTAAGGGTAGAAGAAAGGGAGGGGAGTAGCTGTGAGGGGATGGAGTCAAGGGGACAGGTAGTGAGGTGAGAGTGCAGTATAAGTGCAGAAACTTCTTCCTTAGTAACAGGGGAGAAAGAGCTAAGTTTATGGCTATGTGGGTTGTGGTTGGTTGCGAGCGTTTGAGGGGGTGAGAGAATGGAATTATGTCGAGAGCTGATTTTGTTTCTGATGTTATTGAAGTGGCTGGCAAAGTCTTGAGCTGACAGAGAAGTTGTATTAGTAGGTGGGGGTAGGGGGGGAATAGTATTAAAAGTGGAGAACAGATGTTTTGGGTATGAAGAAAGATTAAAGATAAGAGTAGAGAAGTAATGTTGCTTATAGAGATTAAGGGCAGAATAGTAGGAGTTCAAGATGAATTTGTAATGAAGAAAATCAGCTGAACTCTGAAATTTTCTCCAGTGCTGCTCAGCAGTATGGGGACATCTGCATAGGTACAGTGTCAGAGGAGTATGCCAGGGCTGAGGATAAGCTATGGTAAGAGGGGCCAGATTTTCAAGGACGGATGTAAGGGTGGAATTATTGTGGCAGATAGATTGGTCAGGGCAGGAAAAGGAGGAGAAGGATGAGAGGAGAGTTTCGAGGGAATTAGCAAGCTGTTGCTGATCTAATGACATAATGCTTCTGTGAAGTTTGGTGTGAGGGGTAGGAGGAGGGAGAGTTGTAGGGGGGAGTTGTAGGGGATGATATGTTGCAAGTGAGGAGATGGTGGTCAGAAAGAGGAAAAGGGGAGTTTGTAAAGTTTGAGAGCATCGATAGCTAAAGATCAGGTCAAGGGAGTGACCGTCTTTGTGAGTGGGAGAATCAGTCCATTGTGACAAACCGAAATAGGAAGTGAGTTGCAGAAGTTGTTTTGCAGAGGAGGCAGTGGGATTGTTAAGAGGGATGTTCAAGTTGCCAAGAATGAGGGCAGGGGTGTCTGAGGAAAGGAAATAAGGTAGCCAGACAGCCAAGTTATCTAGAAATTGAGTTGAGGAGCCAGGGGGTCGGTATATGACTGCAACACATATAGAGAGGGGAGAGAATAAGCAAATCATGTGAGTTTCGAATGAGGAAAATGTGAGGGAAGAGATGGGTTGTATTTGTTGAAAGGTACAACGAGAGAAAAGTAAAATACCTACACCACCTCCTTGTCTATTACCAGACCTAGGAGTGTGGCTGAAGTGGAGACCCCCATGTGACAGAGCAGCAGTGGATGCTGTGACTAGGGGAGAGAGTCAGGTTTCTGTTAGGGCCAGAAAGTTAAGGGAGTGGGAGATAAAGAGGTAATGTAAAGAGGTCTATCAGAGTGAAGTTTGAGCTCAATCTGTGCATAATCCGACAATAGAATGTCATGAATCTTGTCCTGCTGAAACAGTGAAATTATAGAGTCTGATATCATAAAAAGATCTTTCCGGGACAATGAGGCCTTGGCCTTGGAGAGGCAAGAGAAATCTCTACCCTCCGGATGACGTAATCGCCATATATCGTAAATCACCAAATCAGCGACTAGACTACCAAAAATATATTTTTCAAATCTTCCCTTGTATTTGGGTCGCTTGTCCTCGGGGGGGGGGGGGATCCTGGGGCTCTCATTCTATCACACACAGGGTCAGAAGCTAAATTATAATATGGGTGTCTAAGTATGCTGTTAGAATTCTTATAATTTAAGTCCAAAAAGCTGAGCTCTGCTGATTAGGGGCATATATGTTACAAAGGGTGTATCTTTATATGTCTTTATGATATCTACTGCAAGTTTTTTACCAAACAATATAATCAGTCCTCTGCTCAAACTAGTGTGTGACACATAGGATATATTGCCTACCCAATCTGTTTTCATTTTGTCATGTTCACTATCAATTAAGTGCGTCTCCTTTAGAAAAGCAATGTTGGTATTTAGCCTGCGTAAATGTGTCAGAATGGCTTTACTTTTTATCTGCAAATTTATCCCCCACATATTTCACTGATAAACTTAGTGGACATCTATGCAATAATCAAGAGTTACAAAGATAAGGGTCAAAAGGAGAAAGAGAGAGGAGAGCCCAGGGGGAGAGAGAGAGTGAGGGGGAAAAAAAGTTCCATGGGGGTCCATAATAACCAAAATATTCCGTAAGTCTTTCTCCATTGGGGAGTCAGTTCTATTCATAATTTGCAAAGGAAAAAAAAAGGTAAGAGTATGATGTACATCAGTTACTCAATGATCAAAAACAGGGGCAAATAGTATGCTGGACCTCCATATGCTCTTAGGGAGATGACACCCAGAGGCGAACCTCTGCCAAAATAATCCATGTCTAAAAAAATGACATGGGAACGCAGATCTCAGAGACAGAGCTCTTTTGGGGTTCATAAAAACAGGTAACAACATGAACATTAAACATAAATAACAAAACAGTGAGAATAGATCAAAAAGCCTCCCGTGCCCACTGCCGGGATTCCCAAACTGCCTCTCACCCCACATGTGGTAGGTTACCAAGGGAGTCTTTCCAAGGCTACACACCCCTGTAAGGGGGCACCTCGCATCATGAGACGAGAGGCCATCCAATGTATTATTCCGATATGAGTAACAGCATGTAATCAAAGGCAGTAGTGGGCACAAGGAAACCTTCATATACAGTATGAAAACGACAAGGTAAACAATCATGATATACATAGTGAAATCTTTGGAAATATATGCATATGAGAACTCACATTTTTCCGAAACCAATTCTTAAATGTTTTCCTAATAAGTGTTATCCACAATAATTCAAATAGAACATTTAACCATAGTGTGGCCTTAAATAAAGTGCCAATCATCTTAAGTATTGTTCGACACTGGAATGGTCCCAACGTCAAGCACCCACTATTTACTGTATGATATTGCCACAATTTTAACACCAGCATCCATCTTGAAAGGGGGCGGCAGCACTGTGTGTAGCCCCCAATCGTGTCCGGTTATCAAAAGTGGCAACACATAAACTGAAATAAACAATTAAGATATGCGTTGTAGTACAGAGTTTGTATCATAAGTCACAGATAATATTATCTATTTTCAGTCTGGGGCAACTTGCATTGCTCCATTAGATGAGTCAAAAGGCCTAGCTTGAGTCCCCCTCCGAAAGTCTTGGACCTCCAAGGGTGAGTCAAAGAACTTGGCACCATTAGTAGTCAGGAGTTTTAGTCTAGCAGGGTAAAGCAAATAAACTTTATGGCCTTCCCTATTTAAGGTGGAACAGATTGTCGAAAACTCCCTCCGCTTTCTCATCAACTCCATGGAATAATCCTGAAAGAGCAGGAGTTTGGAGTTTTCAAACATTAGCGAAGAGAGTCTACAATAGGCTCGGAGTACCTGTACTTTAACCTGGAAATGTAGTAATTTAATCATTACTTGTCTAGGGGGTTGGCCCTCTCCCGCATTCTGGCATTCTGGACCCACTCTGTGTGCTCTTTCCACACTTCCCCTAAGGATACCTGCCGCTATGCCTTGTAAGGTAGGGAGAGTTTGTTCAATAAAGTGTATTATTTCAGAGGGTTTGACAGATTCAGGAAGGCCCACCAGATGTACATTATTCCGCCGGGACCTATTTTCTAAGTCCTCCAAGCACTTGTGCAACAGCTGGTTCTGATGTGTCAAATCCTCTACTTTTTTGGTATGAGCAACATTAAAATCTTTAAGCTCAGAGACCCTTTCTTCCACCTCATTAAAGCAGGTTGTTATTTGTTTGACCTCTCCCGCAAGAGAGTCCAAACCTATCTGCCTCCTATCACTCGATTTACCCTTTCCAGACATCTTAGAGGGTTCCAAAAATGTATCCATAAAAAGTTAAAGATACAGCAATATGTCCTGCAAGTTTGACAAGGTACTATTAAAAACAGAAAGGAGCAGAGAATACCTTGTCTTCAGACTCGCCAGAAACACAAGTTATGGAGCAGCGGTCTAAAGACCGCTTCTCCATAACCCTGTTCGCCTGCTCTGATGAAGCGGACAGGAATCGCCGGAAATCAACCCAATCGAGTACGATCGGGTTGATTGACACCTCCCTTCTGGCAGCCCATTGGCCGAGAGTCTGCAGGGGGCGGCGTTGCACCAGCAGCAGTATTGCTCTCCGCATTCAGCGAGGTCTTGCGGACCTGATCCGCACTGTCGGATCAGGTCCACAAGACCTTTGATAAATGGGCCCCAATGTCTTCTCAAAAGCTCAAACTTAGGCCCCACACTTGATCCCACCACATATATTTTTCACAACTAAGCAGTCATTCTATAATCCCCTTGGTGTCATGTAACACATGTACAGAGCAGTGAGGTGACCCCCTTGGCTCATAGAGGTACACAACCAGCAATAATTGAACACCCCCATGGTTGCCTGTAACAAATATAATAAAAAATGCACAATGTAACTTCTCTTTTAGCCATTTTTCTAATGCATAAAGGCATAGAAGGCCCTTTACATTTAGCTGACAGGGGTCTTTAAAAATAATGGACATTTAAGTGTCCAGTATTTTTGTACAGACGCTAAAATACTGGACTGTCCGGTTGAATACTGGACACCTAGCAACCCTACAACCCGTACTGGTTACTAAATACTACCGTTATTAGTAACGATCTTGTCGCTATTCTGCAAGTTAATTCCCTGCAGGGTAAGTCAGTAATCTGATCCGCTATATCCACAAGACAGATTCTTGCTTTTATACTGCCTTTGTGATTCAGAAGCCAAGAGAGTGTCAATAATAATAAACTGACATCGCCAGAATGATATGCTTAGTATTTCAAGTGCAGTCACAGGGTTAGTCATTTGACTGAAGATCATTTCTAGTAATACTTAGCTCCACTTCTAAAATTTTTTGTGCATGAGTGCCATTCATATGCCGTTCAGACCGCCAGCAGTTTTGGTTTCCACCCTTCAACAGTCACGAGGCATGGCCCTCCAATACCTACGCGCATTTCATCCCCATGTCACAAGACTCAACAGGGCTTCCTCAGGGCTGATTGATGTACACTCCCAGTTTGGATTCTTTTAAACACAGTTCCTGCGTTCCGCCTCTGGAAAAAGGTGAAAGAATAAATTGTTATTAATTGTGGACATTGTTATCAACTTCAAAAGTAATCACAGTTTGCATATATTATACTATACACTGGTTAAGTGCATGTTATAAAATGCATGCTGCAGGTTGCAAAGAGCACTGACTTCCTCTCTGTCAGAGACATATATCTGCAGTCGATACTCATGCAGCTTTTCTATCTGGGGATATCCTTACCTCTTAAATTAACCCTGAAAACAGGCTAGGTCTAATTTTTCATTTAGAGCGTTCTGAGCAATAGTGGATAGCCTGTATATCCAACCGCATTCCGCCAAAATATTATGAGGCTCTGTTGATATATTCTAAAAAAAGTGGGCTGAACCTCATTGTGCTTACAAGTGGCGATGTGTCTCCCATAGGATATAACAGGGATCACAACTTCAGCAAAAGTCTACCGACATCACCACTGAGCTGCGATGCAGGGGGCTGTCTTTTAAATGTGTTTACACAAAACAGACTGTACGTTCACAAAAATAAAAAATGTTTTCTGTGTAGTAACACTTGTAATTATGCCTAGGTACATTCAGTTTCACGGTAGAAGAGCCGGCACAGCTTCATAAAATAAAAGTCTTTATTATACAAAATTAAAACAGCATCTTAGACATGTTTTTCTGATGCTATTTTAATTTTGTATAATAAGACTTTGATTTTACGAAGCTGTGTCGATGAAAATGAAGAAGGCGGTTGGCGGTACTGAAACGAGGCTGCTGTACACGCCGGACCGGTTCTTTTCTCCCTCTGATGAGCGGTGAGAACTGTTCAGACAGGGTGGTGAGCATAGCGGTTATCTTGAACTCCTTGTGGCATTGTCTGTGTCTCAACTTGAGTGACTTTTAAGTGATTTACTTGTCCCAGCACCATTGTCAGCCCCACCCTTGCCGTACCGAATCACGCTACACAGCTCATTGCTGTTTGACCCTCCTTTCTGATTGTTATAGCTAACGTAGGCCTAGATTTAGAGTTTGGCGGTAGCCGTGAAAACCAGCGTTAGAGGCTCCTAACGCTGGTTTTAGGCTACCGCCGGTATTTGGAGTCACTCAAAATAGGGTCTAACGCTCACTTTCCAGCCGCGACTTTTCCATACCGCAGATCCCCTTACGTAAATTACGTATCCTATCTTTTCAATGGGATCTTTCTAACTCCGGTATTTAGAGTCGTGTCTGAAGTGAGCGTTAGAGCTCTAAAGACAAAACTCCAGCCGCAGAAAAAAACCAGGAGTTAAGAGCTTTTTGGGCTAACGCCGGTTCATAAAGCTCTTAACTACTGTACTCTAAAGTACACTAACACCCATAAACTACCTATGTACCCCTAAACCGAGGTCCCCCCACATCGCCGCCACTCGATTAAATTTTTTTAACCCCTAATCTGCCGACCGCCACCTACGTTATACTTATATACCCCTAATCTGCTGCCCCTAACACCGCCGACCCCTATATTATATTTATTAACCCCCAACCTGCCCCCCATAACGTCGCCGCCAGATACCTACAATAATTAACCCCTAATCTGCCGACCGCAAAGCGCCGCCACCTACATTATAGCTATGTACCCCTAATCTGCTGCCCCTAACACCGCCGACCCCTATATTATATTTATTAACCCCTAATCTGCCCCCCTCAACGTCGCCTCCACCTGTCTACACTTATTAACCCCTAATCTGCCGACCGGAGCTCACCGCTACTATAATAAATGTATTAACCCCTAAAGCTAAGTCTAACCCTAACACTACCACCCCCCTAAATTAAATATAATTTAAATCTAACGAAATAAATTAACTCTTATTAAATAACTTATTCCTATTTAAAGCTAAATACTTACCTGTAAAATAAATCCTAATATAGCTACAATATAAATTATAATTATATTGTAGCTATTTTAGGATTAATATTTATTTTACAGGCAACTTTGTAATTATTTTAACCAGGTACAATAGCTATTAAATAGTTAAGAACTATTTAATAGTTACCTAGTTAAAATAAATACAAAATTACCTGTAAAATAAATCCTAACCTAAGTTACAATTAAACCTAACACTACACTATCAATAAATTAATTAAATAAAATACCTACAATTACCTACAATTAAACCTAACACTACACTAGTAATACATTAATTAAATACAATATCTACAAATAACTAAAATGAAATAAACTAACTAAAGTACAAAAAATAAAAAAGAACTAAGTTACAAAAAATAAAAAAATATTTACAAACATAAGAAAAATATTACAACAATTTTAAAATCATTACACCTACTCTAAGCCCCCTAATAAAATAACAAAGACCCCCAAAATAAAAAAATGCCCTACCCTATTCTAAATTAATAAAGTTAAAAGCTCCTTTACCTTACCAGCCCTGAACAGGGCCCTTTGCGGGGCATGCCCCAAGAAGTTCAGCTCTTTTGCCTGTAAAAAAAACCATACAATACCCCCCCCAACATTACAACCCACCACCCACATACCCCTAATCTAACCCAAACCCCCCTTAAATAAACCTAACACTAAGCCCCTGAAGATCTTCCTACCTTGTCTTCACCTCACCAGGTATCACCGATCCGTCCTGGCTCCAAAATCTTCATCCAACCCAAGCGGGGGCTGGCGATCCATCATCCGGTGGCTGAAGAGGTCCAGAAGAGGCTCCAAAGTCTTCATCCTATCCGTGAAGAAGAGGCGATCCGGACCGGCAACCATCTTGATCCAAGCGGCATCTTCTATCTTCATCCGATGACGACCGGCTCCATCCTGAAGACCTCCAGCGCAGATCCGTCCTCTTCTTCCGACGACTGACGGTTCCTTTAAGGGACGTCATCCAAGATGGCGTCCCTCGAATTCTGATTGGCTGATAGGATTCTATCAGCCAATCGGAATTAAGGTAGGAATATTCTGATTGGCTGATGGAATCAGCCAATCAGAATCAAGATCAATCCGATTGGCTGATCCAATCAGCCAATCAGATTGAGCTCGCATTCTATTGGCTGATCGGAACAGCCAATAGAATGCGAGCTCAATCTGATTGGCTGATTGGATCAGCCAATCGGATTGAACTTGATTCTGATTGGCTGATTCCATCAGCCAATCAGAATATTCCTACCTTAATTCTGATTGGCTGATAGAATCCTATCAGCCAATCGGAATTCGAGGGACGCCATCTTGGATGACGTCCCTTAAAGGAACCGTCATTCGTCGTCTAGTCGTCGTTTGAAGAGGATGTTCCGCGTCGGCTTGGAAGAAGATGGCTCCGCTCCGCTCCAGAAGAAAGAAGATTGAAGATGCGGCTTGATAGAAGACTTCATCCCGATGATGGACTTCCGACTTCAGCCCGATGATGGATTTCTTCAGCCGCCGCTTGGATCCAGACTTCAGCCCGAGGATGGACATCACTCTTCAGCCCCCCGCTTGGGCTTGGATCAAGACTCTGGACCGATCGGTGAACCCGGCGAGGTGAACACAAGGTAGGAAGATCTTCAGGGGCTTAGTGTTAGGTTTATTTAAGGGGGGTTTGGGTTAGATTAGGGGTATGTGGGTGGTGGGTTGTAATGTTGGGGGGGGGTATTGTATGTTTTTTTTTACAGACAAAAGAGCTGAAATTCTTGGGGCATGCCCCGCAAAGGGCCCTGTTCAGGGCTGGTAAGGTAAAAGAGCTTTTAACTTTAGTAATTTAGAATAGGGTAGGGCATTTTTTATTTTGGGGGTCTTTGTTATTTTATTAGGGGGCTTAGAGTAGGTGTAATTAGTTTAAAATTGTTGTTATATTTTTCTTATGTTTGTAAATATTTTTTTATTTTTTGTAACTTAGTTCTTTTTTATTTTTTGTACTTTAGTTAGTTTATTTCATTGTAGTTATTTGTAGGTATTGTATTTAATTAATGTATTGCTAGTGTAGTGTTAGGTTTAATTGTAGGTAATTGTAGTTATTTTATTTAATTAATTTAATGATAGTATAGTGTTAGGTTTAATTGTAACTTAGGTTAGGATTTATTTTACAGGTAATTTTGTAATTATTTTAACTAGGTAACTATTAAATAGTTCTTAACTATTTAATAGCTATTGTACCTGGTTAAAATAATTACAAAGTTGCCTGTAAAATAAATATTAATCCTAAAATAGCTACAATGTAATTATAATTTATATTGTAGCTATATTAGGATTTATTTTACAGGTAAGTATTTAGCTTTAAATAGGAATAATTTATTTAAGAAGAGTTAATTTATTTCGTTAGATTAAAATTATATTTAATTTAGGGGGGTGTTAGTGTTAGGGTTAGACTTAGCTTTAGGGGTTAATACATTTATTATAGTAGCGGTGAGCTCCGGTCGGCAGATTAGGGGTTAATAAGTGTAGGTAGGTAGCGGCGACGTTGGGGGCAGCAGATTAGGGGTTAATAAATATAATATAGGGGTCGGCGGTGTTATGGGCAGTAGATTAGGGGTACATAAGGATAATGTAAGTAGCGGCGGTTTACGGAGCGGCAGATTAGGGGTTAATAATAAAATGCAGGGGTCAGCGATAGCGGGGGTGGCAGATTAGGGGTTAATAAGTGTAAGGTTAGGGGTGTTTAGACTCGGGGTACATGTTAGGGTGTTAGGTGCAGACGTAGGAAGTGTTTCCCCATAGCAAACAATGGGGCTGCGTTAGGAGCTGAACGCGGCTTTTTTGCAGGTGTTAGGTTTTTTTTCAGCTCAAACAGCCCCATTGTTTCCTATGGGGGAATCGTGCACGAGCACGTTTTTGAGGCTGGCCGCTTGCGTAAGCAACTCTGGTATCGAGAGTTGAAGCTGCGTTAAAAATGCTCTACGCTCCTTTTTTGGAGCCTAACGCAGCCTTTTCGTGGACTCTCAATACCAGAGTTATTTTTATGGTGCGGCCAGAAAAAAGCCGGCGTTAGCTACGCGGGTCGTTACCGACAAAACTCTAAATCTAGCCGTTAGCCTGTGTTATCTTCTTTTCTGCTCTACATTCATTTTCACTATATATTCACAGTCTGCAATATCAACACTGAAAAGCAGGCAAGACTAATATGGCTGAAAAGGGATAGCCAAGATGGAGGATAGTTCTTTGAATATTAGAATATTAGAAACCCTCGGCGATGTTTCCCCATTAAAATACAGGGTACTCCCATATTTCACAATATTGCGAACATGATGTTGCCTTTTTTGATATTTCACAATATTGCAATTACGATCGCACTGTAGCAAACGTGTTCTATATTAATATATATCTATATCTCAAAGTGTCAACTGAGGTCCAAAAAAATGATCTAACAAATATCTACAAACCTTATTTATTTCAAATTGAGCTGTAATGTAATGATTGATAATGAATAGCAATTCACTATAAAAATGCCAATGTATAGCTAAATTGAGGTAGCACTCCAGTGTTATAAGCCTTTGAATAATCAGGTTTATCATGGGAAGAGTTTTCCAGCTTAAACAAAGGCTGCAAATTATACTGCTATCTTTATGTTTTTAGAAATACAAAAATTGCAGCTATCACATCTCCTCCCACCCACCTCACAGTTTCCTGAGTATAGATTCAAAGAAAGGAGAAGTTTCTATCGAGTAAGATGATAGTGACTCTCCTTTCAACAAAAAGTCACCATAACTGGATTCATGGATAATATAATATATATTCTGAGCTTCTCTTTGTGGGCCTATTTATGCCAAGGTATAGTATGAACATGGATATTTGCCTGTCTGTTTGTACTTTTTATTGTGTGTGAGGAAGAAGGGACTGATGCAGTCCATGTCTGTTTGAGATTTATGCTGTGCCTGAGGGAGAGATCATTACCCCTGTTGCTTAAACTGTACCTATTATATATATATATATATATATATATATATATATATATATATATATATATATATATTTATATACTGTGTGTGTATACAATTATGCATATAAGTATTAATCTATATCTATCTATCATATATCTATTTATCCATCATCTATCTTTCTATATGTATTTTTGGAGGAAAAATTAAAACTAGGCCCTACTGGAGCTACTAATATGTGTTATGAATGTGCCTTATTGCAGCAGTGTCTGACTAATGGGGAATATAACGGTGACATTTTCAGCACTGTCTGCACTATTGTAGATGTGATGTGGTTGCTGGCTATGCTATATTTACACATCATGTTGTTTGTAAGGGGAAATGATAATGTTGCTGTGCTCTTTAAGGATTATTTCATTGCAAGCAACCATATTAATACGAATATTTTACATTTTTATTTCATTTTTCCAGTTGGTGACACTTTCTCCATCAAACAACATCCAGCCCTTCAAGTCGCATTCAGCAATGAGATACTTTCCATCGGATGTGAAATCGTATTACCAAGTGGAGCAGCAGAATTACCCGTTAGTTCATGGTTGTATCATTATAGTGTTTATAAATCACTGAGCATTAAAGGGGATAGAATAAAAAATGGTTCCATCTCCTTGATTATAAGCCATGATTTTAGCGCACAGAGAGAATCATCTATGTATTACTGTCAAATGGAATATAAAGGAGAAAAAAAGACTGGGAGAGGAACCTATATACATGTAAGAGGTGAGACACTAGCCCAAATCTCAGAATCCTTATTTTCCTTTATCTTTTTCACCTGTGGGAAGAGTTTCCACCTGTCCAAGATTCACCTGAATAATCCTCCCGATGTCCTGGTAGAGAACCGAGAGACAAGGACAAGTGTTGCTGGAGTGATTGCCTGCAGAGTGGGTGAGAAGTCAATAGTTGCAACTGCAGTGATGGGCTGGGTGACCATCCGGTGTAGTGGCAATGAGTTTTTTCAGTTATAGGGAAAGAAGGATAATAATCCACAGTCAGCGTTAAGTGTATGGTAAAGATGGAGCACAATAGGTGCAGACGCACATGTCTGCATTGATATGGGTGGGGGGAGCCACACAATGTGCTTATGGTGCAGGGGGAGAGACAAAAAGCAACAAATGAAAAAAAACTAAGACCTGCATTCAGGGAGGATAGCTTGCATTGGGTAAAGTACGCTACTCAACTGTGCATATGAGCCTGGCACGTGAATTGCCAAGCCTACACAATGCACGACTCAATATTGTCTTGGAAATGGCTGGTGGGGAGGCAACCCCCTGTAGGCAATGAATGCTGGTTTTAAAACTAACTCCTTTCAGTGTCGTCATGCAGTGGGAGGAATACAGAAACATTTTTTCCTCCTTGTTTATCCCTCCTGGGGTAGACAATAAATTATGTCTCCTTCATGTAATTGTCACTGTCATCTTACAGCGGAGTAACAATTATTGTTTCTTCATGTCTATGTCACATATTTGGGGGGGGGGGGGAACAGACTCATACCTTCAATGGTAAGCCTCATGAATAAACAACAAAAATGTTTTTTGGGCCCCACCATACATAATACTTAGAGGGCTAGATTATACAAGTAGAGCAGTATTTTTGGGGGCTTATCAGGTTGCATTCATATTACAAGTTCCAAAAAAAGGTATTTTGCACTAGCGTTAAGCTGAATAGTGTGAAAAAAACTAACTTAAAGGGACAGTCTACACTAAAATTGTTATTGTTTAAAAAGATAGATAATGCCTTTACTACCCCTTCCCGAGCTTTGCACAACCAACATTGATATATTAATATACTTTATAACATTTAAACCTCTAAATTACTGACTGTTTCTAAGCCACTACAGACAGACTCTTATCACATGCTTTATTATTTGCTTTTCACAACAGAAGACTGCTAGTTCATGTGGGCAATATAGAAAATATTGTGCTCACGCCCGGGGGGTTATTTAAGATTTAGCACAACACAGTACTAAATGCAACTCAATAGATAATAAATAAAATGTCATGTGATCAGGGGGTTGTCAGAAGATGCTTAGATACAAGGTAATCACAGAGGTAAAAAGTACATTAAAGGGACATTATACACTTATTTTTTCTTTGCATAAATGTTTTGCAGATTATATATTTATATAGCCTATGAAGTTTTTTGTTTTTTTTAAATGTATAGTTTTGCCTTTTTTTAAATAACATTGCTCTGATTTTCAGACTCCTAACCAAGCCCCAAAGTTTTAGGAGAATACCGTCAGATACCTACTCCAGCTTGCTCCTATTTGTGTAAAGGGTCTTTTCATATGCAAAAGAAGGGGGAGGGGGGAGTGTCTTATTCCCCACTTGCAGTGGGCTTTCCAGCTACCTTTTCAACAGAGCTAAACTGAGAGCTTCTAAGTAAGTTTCTAAACAGTTTTATACTGGATTTTTATATCAGTATCTGGGCATCTTATTTTTTTATAGTAGTGTCTATTACATGCAGTTATATGAAAATTGGTGTATACTGTCCCTTTAATATAACTGTGTTGGTAATGCAAAACTGGGAATGGGTAATAAAGGGATTATCTATGTTTTAAAACAATAAAAATTCTAGTGTAGACTGTCCCTTTAAGTTTTCGTGGGCATGTATTCCCCCATAGAGATCAATGGGAAAAGAAAGTGGGAAAAAACCTAACACCAGAGATCGCGCAAACGCCATGGCCTTTTCGCATTTGCCATAGAAGTCAATGGAGAAAAAAAAGATTGTTAAAAACAAACACCCATCACGCAAACAACATAGCATATTCGCATTAGCAAATTTGAAATATTTACATTAAATACATAGTTAAAATCTTTTATTAAATATGAATATTGCATAAATGTGTTTTATCATGATCTTATCTGCTTAATGGCAAAGGGCTCTAATGCACTTATATAAATATATATATATATATGTTTATACATGTGTACATATATATCAATGTGTTTACATGTGTATATATTACTGTAAATACATATATACACATATATATATATACATTAATATATATGTACACCTAATAATATCAGCAAAATGAATATGGCTTGCAAAAACACGATTGCCTTAGTGCAAACCCGTTGGCGCCTCACTTGTAATCTAGTCCAGAGTAACTAAATAAATATAAGAAATGGAAACATTGATTTATTTATTATATAGAGACAGGAGAATTTATTTACTGAACAATATTGGAGACAACACTTTGTAAGTAACACTTCAGACTAGATGCATGGTCCCTGTAGACCCCATTATGAACCAGAGTACAAGTGGAGCGCTATTTTACACTCCCAATCGAGCATTAACTGCGCTAGAAGTAAGCTTTTTGCGCCCGTTGGGTTGCACTCTCATTACAAGATTTAAGTAAACTGTTTTTTGCTTGCACGCTATCCCGACACGCAAAAAAAAAGCCAAACTTATAATACCCAATAGAAGTCAAAGGAACAACAACAAAAAAACACCCTACTTGCTCAAAAACCCAATTGCATATTCTCAAGTGCACTAACAAGACATGAAAATATAAATATTTCACATTTCAATTGTCTTCACATAGACGAATATGTGCTATTTATTCATAAATACATATTTCTACATATATCTGATGGTATTTTGGTACAATATACATATATATATATACCTATATATATATACATGATTATATTTAGGTATAGATATATACATATATATATATATATATATATATATATATATATATATATATATATATATATATATATATATATATATATATGAATATCTATTTATAAATACATAGAACATATTCTGCTATGTGCAGAACATTGGTAAGTAGGAGCATACTTGTCAATCTGCAGAGGAGGAACTGACTCCACAACATTTATGTCTCTGACACTATGCAGGGGAGGAGCAGACTGAGTTCCTTTGTATCTAAATCACCCTTGTAGTGGAGGGATAGACTATGTTCTGTAGATAGACTTTGCTCTCTTTTGCTTCTACCACCAAACAGGGAGGGACATACTCAGCTCCTGTCTGTCTGTATCACACTTCAATGTAGGAGAGAGACTCCGCTCTCTTTCTGTATATGTCATCCAGCATAAGACACTGTCACTTTTATAATACCGTTCTATGTATTTTGCTGAATATAGAGAGGAAAATTAATTTGATTTGACAAACGGAAAACACCAAAATGTTGCCTTTGCTATGTTGATGTACTTTGAGCAATACATACAAATTCTAGTAATTCTTTCTGAAGTCTTTTGTGTGCAGTAGCTGCTCTTCTGGACAAAGAATGATCTTAACGCCATCTTTATTTTCCCAGCTTCTGGATATGTGGAACCATCAGTTGATTCTTCCCATACACTTCGTTCTTGGCTGATCGCTTTATGTGTTCTTCTTCTGCTGTCGGCCATTTCAGGAACTCTCCTACTGCTTTTGCACCTCTACTGGAAGGAACAGGTGACATTTTATAGACACTTCACTATTTTCAGAATAGTACAATCATCCTATCAATTACACAATATACAGAGACAGTGGCCTCATTCCGTCAGAAATCATGTGTAAAGTCTATTGTATGACTTTTTTCAAGGGTTTCCAAGCTCAAATCTATTAGAGATTGTTTTTCAAAGATTATATTTTCATGATTCTGAGCATAGAATTTAAAAATAAAAACATACTTATTTACTTCTATATCAAAGCAACTGACACCTAGATTTAGAGTTTTGCGGCCGAAGGGGTGCGTTAGCTCTGCGTCTTTTTTTTCTAGCGCTGCTTCTAAACAACACTGGTATTGAGAGTTCTCTGAAGGGCTGCGTTAGGCTCCAAAAAGGGAGCGTACAGGCATATTTACCGCCACTTCAACCCTCAATACCAGCGTTGCTTACGGTAGCGGCTAGCTGGAAAAACGTGCTCGTGCACGATTCCCCCATAGGAAACAATGGGGCAATTTGGGCTGAAAAAAAACCTAACACCTGCAAAAAAGCAGCGTTCAGCTCCTAACACAGCCCCATTGTTTCCTATGGGGAAACACTCTCTAAGTCTGCACCTAACACCCTAACATGAACCCCGTATCTAAACACCCCTAACCTTACACTTATTAACCCCTAATCTGCCGCCCCCGCTATTGCTGACACCTGCATTACACAATTAACCCCTAATCTGCTGCTCAAGACACTGCACCACCTACATTATACCTTTGTACCCCTAATCTGCTGCCCCTAACATCGCCGACACCTATATTATATTTATTAACCCCTAATCTGCCCTCCCAACGTCGCCGCTACCTTAACTACACTTATTAACCCCTAATCTGCTGACCGGACCTCGCCGCTACTCTAATAAAGTTATTAACCCCTAAAACTCTGCACTCCCGCCTCGCAAACCCTATAATAAATAGTACTAACCCCTAATCTGCCCTCCCTAACATCGCCACCACCTAACTTCAAGTATTAACCCCTAATCTGCCGACCGGACCTCACCACTACTCTAATAAATGTATTAACCCCTAAAGCTAAGTCTAACCCTAACACCCCCCTAAATTAAATATAATTTTAATCTAACGAAATAAATTAAATCTTATTAACTAAAGTATTCCTATTTAAAACTAAATACTTACCTGTAAAATAAACCCTAATATAGCTACAATATAATGGATAATTATATTGTAGCTATTTTAGGATTTATATTTATTTTACAGGCAACTTTTTATTTATTTTAACTAGGTACAATAGCTATTAAATAGTTATTTACTATTTAATAGCTACCTAGTTAAAATAATTACAAAATTACCTGTAAAATAAATCCTAACCTAAGTTACAATTAAACCTAACACTACACTATAATTAAATAAATTACCTACAATTACCTACAATTAACTAAACTAAACTAAATTACAAAAAAACCCACTAAATTACAAAAAATAAAAAAAGATTACAAGAATTTTAAACTAATTACACCTACTCTAAGCCCCCTAATAAAATAACAAAGCCCCCCAAAATAAATAAAATTTCCCTACCCTAATCTAAATTACAAAAGTTAACAGCTCTATTACCAGCCCTTAAAAGGGCTTTTTGCGGGGTATGCCCCAAAGTAATCAGCTCTTTTGCCTGTAAAAAAAACACAATACCACCCCCCAACATTAAAACCCACCACCCACATACCCCTACTCTAACCCAAACCCCCCTTAAATAAACCTAACACTACCCTCCTGAAGATCTCCCTACCTTGAGTCGTCTTCACCCAACCGGGCCAAAGTCTTCATCCGATGGGGCAGAAGAGGACATCCAGACCGGCAGAAGTCTTCATCCTATCTGGGCAGAAGAGGACATCCAGACCGGCAGACATCTTCATCCAAGCGACATCTTCTATCTTCATCCATCCGACGAGGAGCGGCTCCATCTTCAAGACCTCCGGCGCGGAACATCCTCCTTCCCCGATGACTACCCGACGAATGAAGGTTCCTTTAAGTGACGTCATCCAAGATGGCGTCCCTCGAATTCCGATTGGCTGATAGGATTCTATCAGCCAATCGGAATTAAGGTAGGAAAAATCTGATTGGCTGATCCAATCAGCCAATCAGATTGAGCTTGCATTCTATTGGCTGTTCCGATCAGCCAATAGAATGCGAGCTCAATCTGATTGGCTGATTGGATCAGTCAATCGGATTGAACTTGAATCTGATTGGCTGATTAAATCAGCCAATCAGATTTTTCCTACCTTAATTCCGATTGGCTGATAGAATCCTATCAGCCAATCGGAATTCGAGGGACGCCATCTTGGATGACGTCATTTAAAGGAACCTTCATTCGTCGGGTAGTCGTCGGGGCAGGAGGATGTTCCGCGCCGGAGGTCTTGAAGATGGAGCCGCTCCTTGTCGGATGGATGAAGATAGAAGATGCCGCTTGGATGAAGATGTCTGTCGGTCCGGATGTCCTCTTCTGCCCGGATAGGATGAAGACTTCTGCCGGTCTGGATGTCCTCTTCTGCCCCATCGGATGAAGACTTCGGCCCGGTTGGGTGAAGACGACTCAAGGTAGAGAGATCTTCAGGGGGGTAGTGTTTGGTTTATTTAAGGGGGGTTTGGGTTAGAGTAGGGGTATGTGGGTGGTGGGTTTTAATGTTGGGGGGTGGTATTGTGGGTTTTTTTTACAGGCAAAAGAGCTGATTACTTTGCCCCGCAAAAAGCCCTTTTAAGGGCTGGTAATAGAGCTGTTAACTTTTGTAATTTAGATTAGGGTAGGGAATTTTTTTTATTTTGGGGGGCTTTGTTATTTTATTAGGGGGCTTAGAGTAGGTGTAATTAGCTTAAAATTCTTGTAATCTTTTTTTATTTTTTGTAATTTAGTGTTTTTTTTTGTAATTTAGTTTAGTTTAGTTAATTGTAGGTAATTGTAGGTAATTTATTTAATTTATTTCATTATAGTGTAGTGTTAGGGTTAATTGTAACTTAGGTTAGGATTTATTTTACAGGTAATTTTGTAATTATTTTAACTAGGTAGCTATTAAATAGTTATTAACTATTTAATAGCTATTGTACATGGTTAAAATAAATACAAAGTTGCCTGTAAAATAAATATTAATCCTAAAATAGCTACAATATAATTATTTGTTATATTGTAGCTATATTAGGGTTTATTTTACAGGTAAGTATTTAGCTTTAAATAGGAATACTTTAGTTAATAATATTTAATTTATTTTGTTAGATTAAAATTATATTTAATTTAGGGGGGTGTTAGCTTTAGGGGTTAATACATTTATTAGAGTAGCGTCGAGTTCTGGTCGGCAGATTAGGGGTTAATACTTGAAGTTAGGTGGCGGCGATGTTAGGGAGGGCAGATTAGGGGTTAATACTATTTATTATAGGGTTTTTGAGGCGGGAGTGCAGCGGTTTAGGGGTTAATAACTTTATTAGAATAGCGTTGAGGTCCGGTCAGCAGATTAGGGGTTAATAAGTGTAGGTAAGGTAGCAGCGACGTTTGGGGGGCAGACTAGGGGTTAATAAATATAATATAGGGGTCGGCGGTGTTAGGGGCATCAGATTAGGGGTTCATAGGGATAATGTAGGTGGCGGCGGTGTGCGGTCAGCAGATTAGGGGTTAAAAAAATGTATTATAGTGGTGGGGATGTGGGGGGACCTCGGTTTAGGGGTACATAGGTAGTTTATGGGTGTTAGTGTACTTTATAGCACAGTAGTTAAGAGCTTTATAAACCGGCGTTAGCCCAGAAAGCTCTTAACTTCTGACTTTTTTTTGCGGCTGGAGTCTTGTCGGTAGAGGGTCTACTGCTCACTTCAGCCAAGACTCTAAATACCGGCGTTAGGAAGATCCCATTGAAAAGATAGGATACGCAATTGGCGTAAGGGGATCTGCGGTATGTAAAAGTTGCAGCTTGAAAGTGAGCGTTAGGACCCCTTAACGCTGCTTTTGACGGCTAACGCAGAACTCTAAATCTAGGCGTTAGTTTTTTTGGTATCCTTTTTGTTGAAGAGCATATTTAACATATAAAGTATTTGCACGTGCATTGAACTCATAGCAGCATTGTTTGCAATAGTGTACATGTGCACTCTCCCAAACATATCTAGATGTGCTCTTCTACAAATCATCCAAAGGGAACAATATTAATTTGATGATAGAAGTTAATTGGAAAGTTGTAAAAATTGGATGCTCTTTCTGAATCATGCAAATTTAAATTTGCCTTAAAGGTTTCTGTAAATGTATTTGTACCACAATAACACTTTTAAGTTTTTTAGTTTTTTTTTTTCAAATTCAACTGACTAGATCCCTTAAAAATCCATTTTGGTCTGTTTCAAGAGTACAGGGCATATTTAGGCTCGCTGGAAACAGAAGTTATGGAGCAACGGTCTAAAGACCGCTGCTCCATAACCGGTCCACCTGCTTATTTGATCTGGTTGATTGACACCCCCTGCTAGCGGCCAATTGGCCGCGAATCTGCAGGGGGCGGCATTGCACCAGCAGTTCACAAGAACTGCTGGTGCAATGATAAATGCCAAGAGCGTATGCTGTCGGCATTTATCGATGTGCAGCAGACATGATCCGCAATATTGGATCATGTCCGCTCGCACATTAATAAATAGGCCCCATTATCTTGATTTTTTTTAATGTTTTTGCACATTTATACCCAATCTTTTTTTTTTTTTAAATATATTAAAAATAATTCATTTTAAAGGTATAGAAAGGTCAAAATGTGCATGGGTGCGTTTCATTTTTAAATTGAAGGATTTTTGCAATATACTTCCATTAGCAAAATGCTTCTAGTAAACGTTATTACTGTTTTTCAGCGGCATACGCACATATGCTGTGAGGAGCCTCAGGGTACACCAACATGACAGATTGTCATGATATCTGAACTAGAGCACAGATTAAATGAACAGCTGATTAGTAACCATGGTTACTAACCTGCTCTCACCAATCATTATTTCCCCTTTGCTCTAGTTCAGATATCATGAAAATCTGGCACTTTGGTGTACCCTGAGGACTGGAGTTGAAATACACTGTTCTAGCGTACGGTTGCTGTTATATCAGGTATCATATTATTATAATAGTGATTTAAACAGCCACTCTGTGTATTGGGCTAGATTAATTGAATCTTGTTAGGCTGCCAACAAGCCTTGTTAAGGTGAGCTTATGTTTGAAGTGAACCCATCTGTTCCAGTATTTAGGGATCAATCACAATCTATTGTTAATTTGCTTCCAAAAAGTCTTACTGCTTTGCAACCAAGGGCCAGATTACAAGTGGAGCGCAAACGTTTGTGCCCAAGCAATAAGGGATTTATTTCGGGGGTGGTTGCGCTCGCCAGGCTTACCGCTGGTATTACAAGTTGAAAGTAAATGTGATTGCTTAAAGGATCATTAAATACAGTAGATTTGCATAATCAACAAATGCATGATAAAAAGACAATGCAATAGCACTTAGTCTAAACTTCAAATGACTAGTAAATTTTTTTCTAACAATTTTTTAAGTTATGTCTATTTCCACTCCCCCTGTATCATGTGACAGCCATCAGCCAATCACAAATGCATATACGTATATTCTGTGAATTCTTGCACATGCTCAGTAGGAGCTGGTGACTCAAAAAGTATAAATCTAAAAAGACTGTGCACATTTTGTTAATGGAAGTAATTTGCAAAGTAGTTTAAAATTGCATGCTCTATCTGACTCATGAAAGTTTAATTTTCACTTGAGTGTCCCTTTAAGCCCAATTGTGATTTACGCTAGAATCATTACCGCGACATCAGAGCTTTGGTTAACTTTTTCGCTAAACATAAAAGTGTCACAAAACACATCAAAAATACATTACAAAGTACAGTTACACTGATAATAACATTAATAATAATTATTCAAAAATATATTGCATTAAAAAGTTCAAAGGGCTCAAAGATCTCAGGTGTTAGAGGGAAAAAAAAGCAGGCAAAGGGCTTTAACATTGAGATATTTACATACTGTATACATCTCTAGAGATGTATATGTTTGTGTTTCTATGTCTGTACATATGTATTTATGTGTTTATATGTGTATTTATGTATTTACAGACGTATATACACATAGAAACACATAAATATATATTTATACATATATTGATATATACAGAAGTGCATTGGAGCCCTTTGCAGTTAAAGGGACACTGAACCCAAAATTTTTCTTTCGTGATTCAGATAGAGCATGCAATTTTAAGCAACTTTCTAATTTACTCCTAGGGGTCTATCTATCAAGCTCCGGATACAGCTTGAGGCCCCGTGTTTCTGGCGAGCCTACAGGCTGGACAAAAACACCAGTTATGAAGCAGCGGTCTAAAGACCACTGCTCCATAACCTGTCCGTCTGCTCTGAGCAGACGGACACACATCGCCGCAATTCAACCCGATAGAGTACGATCGGGTTGATTGACACCTCCCTGCTGGCAGCCGATTGGCCGCGATTCTGCAGGGGGCGGCGTTGCACCAGCAGCTCTTGTAAGCTGCTGGTGCAATGCTGAATACGGAGAGCGTATTGCTCTCCGTATTCAGCGAGGTCTGGCGGACCTGATCCACACTGTCGGATCAGGTCCGCCAGACTTTGTTAAATAGAGGCCCTATTATCAATGTTTCTTCGTTCTCTTGCTATCTTTATATAAAAAAGAAGGCATCTAAGCTTTTTTCTTGGTTCAGAACTCTGGACAGCAGTTTTTGATTGGTGGATGAATTTATCCACCAATCAGCAAGGACAACCTAGGTTGTTCACCAAAAATGGGCCGGCATCTAAACATTCTTGCATTTCAAATGAAGATTCCAAGAGAATGAAGAAAGTTTGATAATAGGATTAAATTATAAAGTTGCTTAAAATTTCATGCTCTATCTGAATCACAAACATTTTTTTTGGGTTCAGTGTCCCTTTAAGTAGATGAAAGCATGTTAAAGCATTTCCTCCTGGCTCTTTCATCTAGTTTGAAGCGACGTCCTTATCCAGAGAGGGTCTGTGTTGTACCTAATACCTTCCACTTCTTAATAATAGATTTCTCTGTGCTTCTAGGCATTGATACAGCCTTTGATATTTACTTGTATCCATCTCCTGACTTGTAATAGTAGAGAAAAAAGATACTGATGACACTACCAGTGTTGTTACCCAATATTAATTCATTATATCTGTAATATTATCATATACGCATGTGATGATATACTGTTAGGGAAAGGGTGCTGTACACAAAAATAGAATTCAAAGGAAAAGAAGTAAGAGGTACTTGCAAAAGAGTGTACAAATTAGCACTCACAACACTACTAATTATAATACTAGGCAGAACAAAAAATACAAACGGGCCCCACGAAGAGGGGAAAGTGTTAAAACATAACTTTTAATAATCCAATAATATAAAAGTATGTTAAAACCACAAAAAGGACAAGAGTATGCCTAATAACATGATCTGCAAACCGTGTCAAGGATAACGGTGCTGGAACATCCAGAAATCAGAAATGCGAAAACCAAAAGGTTTTCCAGGAGAAGTGTATATATCTATATATTCTATAATATAAGGGTGTACCCTGAATGGTAATGCAAGGTAATATTACGAGATATCTCCCTAGTGTAATAAGCAACACTATTATAACGAACTAGTCAGTCCCTGATAACCAGAAACAGAGGGCTGACAAAGTGTACAATTATGTCACTTACTAGTTATTGATGTGCTGGCACATAGGTATCCATTATCTAGTTAGGATAAGAAAACTAAATACATTTGAATCCGTTATAGGGTTTCTGATGGAATACTATGTCCGAAAATTATATTAAATAATTCATAAGCATACTTGTGTACATAATACCTAGACTGTAAATTCAGTATCGTATAAGTCACTACTGAATTACTATGTACACAAGTATGCTTATGAATTATTTAATATAATTTTCGGACATAGTATTCCATAAGAAACCCTGTAACGGATGCAAATGTATTTAGTTTTCTTTTTTTTTTTTTTTTTTTTATATAGTTTTTATTTGAGGTTCATTTAAAGGCATACAACATTGCATAAATATATTCTTATATCACATGAGATAAGACAACAGTGTTACAAGGAGTACTGACAACAAAAATTGGATTACAAAAAACACAAGGCTAATAATATATGTACCATGTGAACATTAATGGAGTGCCTGTCACCTAGGGACCTTCTAAATGATACAGTAGGTTTCACTTGGACCCACTAACATGAACAAAAATATTTGAGCAAAAGAAGGTGATTTCAAACCTAGGAGACCACTTATGAATTCCAAATGATAAACCTCATTTTTATAATGCTTTTATATCATGTTTACCAAATAAACTTAAAACATTTTTCTTATAACTTCATAGGCCACTATTGGACCTAACTGAAATATTAACTCAAGGTAGGAAAGTAAAATTATTTTAGCACGTTCAATTTGTAGGTAATGTTGAAAGTTATAATAATGGTTGCGGCATAGGCAAGAGAAGCCGCGTATGTAGTTTTCCTTAACAAGGGGACACATTATAGATGGGGGGGGGGGGGGGAGGTGAGTATATATATATATGCAGTAGGTTATATAAATTAAATAAGCAGGCTATAGTCTTACGGAGCAATATTGCTTTATATAGCAGTGCATGGGCATATGAGACCCTGAGGAAATGTGAGAGAGGAATGGGTTACATATGAGGCCAATAGCTTATCTATCACAGTAGGGCAATATGTGCCATGTTCCCAGACTAGTAGCAATACAAAGCTAGAGATATGAGAGTTAGAGGTGAAGTGTTGCTCCGCTATATACGATGGTTACTATATACAATTTAGGTATAATAAGATACATAGTTCCTATTCAAACAGAGGTAGAAAAATTGTGCATTCATATGAGAACATGGGAAACTATTGCTTGGAGGTTTAAACTAAGCATGTTTCAACAACCTGTCTATATGGAGAGTTTCATGAGCAACTGAATGGCTATTAAATACAGGAATAGAGAGTGCTGATTTACATGTAAGGCCTATATTATATCTAGCAGGATAGGACCTAACTGTCCAAACTTAAGATTTGGTACAATTTCCATAACTTATTTAAGATACAGCGACAGAGGGGATAATGTCTGGGATGAATAACGCAGGACCAGCCTGCTCAATAAAGCCTTATGGGTATTTTGAGGTTTTGAGATAATGTAAAATTTTTCTTCTAAACAAAATATTTGCTAGATAGGGGATGAGAGATGTCCAAGCTTCCATTGAAATTATTCATGAACACCGCACATCCCCTTATAATAAGATATATACATGCAAGTCAATAATAAAACAAATAATGCTATTGTTCATGCAATTGTTAAGTGGGGATTAAAAAAAAAAAAAAAATGCTGCAACTACCTTTAACACTTCAAATATACCAGCGTTGTCATAAAGAAAGAAGGGAAGCTACATCTTTATACCTGAGTTGTCTTAGATCTTATCTCCTGGGCATGGGCCCTATACCCAGTAAGAATCCAGTCATGACTCTGCGGCAAATTACAAGGTGTTATCATTCCATATATTTTAGCTTTACCCTTAAGAAGATTGTATGATTTGTTTTATATCAAAGGTATGCTTATTAAACTGTGAATCAGAGGGGGCTGACTAGTATATTGAGAGAGACTATAGCGGTATCCAATTAAAAAAAAAGTAGCTTGCATAATGCAGTGATGTATTTAAACTAGGCATCTCTAATCCTCCTATGCTGCATCTGTAATCCTGTAATGCAAGGGTATGGAAACTCCTGGTGGTAATGGCTCTCACTTAATTGTCAATATTAGACACATAATGTGAAATGGAGTAAGTATCAAACACTTATTTATCCTGCATTCAGTATAAAGTTGTAAGGTGACAAATCTCAGGTTACTAGAGCTAAGTAGTAAATTATTAGGTTGCTAAAATACAAATGGAGAGCAAGCATGGTTCTTTAACTATCATGAGTGTCAAATATGTGGAATGCAAAGCATAATATTCACGAGCTAGCTGAAAGCCTTTAAATTTACCACATGCAAGATATAGCCTTAATCAGCAGAGAGCATAATATAGCAATTCTTATTTAGAAGTTGCTGTCTGAAAGCTATCTGCTTGTTACTAATACAGAGTATGAGAAACAGAGAACTCAATGTGAACATATGTAACTTGCAGCAAAAGTGCAAAAGCTAACAGTGAATCAGTAGCATCTGCAGCCTTTCAATACCCATTGTGGCGCATAAGCAGATGCACACTAATACACTGAAAAGCATAATTATGATAGGAACTCATATGTAACATAACATATAGACTTAATGCTAATTTTAAACAAACAGTGTGGAGCAGTACATTGATAAGCAGATGGTGCTACATATTAATTCAGGAACTGTTATTGAAAACAATGAAGATATTATAGTATAGTGTGTATAAAGGTCTGCAGGCAGGGCAGGGGGAAAACAGTGAGGATATCAACTCTAGAATTTTAACAGTAACTCAGTTCCAGTAGTTGTGAACAAGCTGTCGATATAGAATTTAGTTATGTCTCATAGCAGTCTTAGCCTGACAAGGTATGCATTATCATAAGGAGGTTTTTAAAGAAGTCCCAATGTCCACAGACCACGAATGGTATGTTCAAATTAACCAATGCCCCTTCGTTGGCCATATGGAGCACACTGACCTTGATGCGCAAGTCCCTGCAATGACCTCCACTTAGCAAGGAAATTATTGCTTAAAATATGGTGCGCTAATAGCCTTTCATATTTATGGTGCTGCATCCCTTGACCTCTCCTCTCCAGCATGGGCATCGTGAAAAGCTTCAATAGTGTAGAATTTCGCCTGCCTGATGTGAGCTTGTAATTCTTCTCTGACCTCACAATTTCCCCTCCACAGGCCCGCAGTCCGTCAGATGCAGTCTCGCCTGTGGCAAACACCTTTCGCTGCTGAACCGGGTTGTTAGCTGATGCCTGCGCTGAAGTAAGATCGTGCCGAGCGGTTCCAGTTATCTCTCGGTCTGTTACTCCAACCTCCGGTCTCAATCTAGGAGCAGTCTTTGGAGTCGTTGGAACAGTATTCTGTGCGTCTGCCGCTCCTCCCCAGGCCGCCATCATGCTTTTCTCGAGGCTGGAGAAGTGGTTGCGCAGCAGGCTATGTAGTGACTCCACAAAAGTATGGCTTAAGAGTTCCATTGTAGTTGTGTATTGTTCCGCCTGATTTCATAAGAGCCCACCAGCTAGGTCAGCAAAAGCGGTGATCGCGACTAGATGCTCTCACTAATTAGGTCTGCCCAGGGTTCTGAAAATGGCCGCTCCACAAAGCCTCTGTGAAAAAACAAGGGCCTCTCCCAATAGGCATTATCACGCTAGCTATGGAGGTGTGCTAGGCTCCAGACCTCATATATTGGTTCCCTGATACTCAGGTTGTCTTGTTTTTTTAAAAGTTAGGCTGATCAGATCGGTCAATGTTTAATTTAAAAGTATAGATTGAGCAGAGCTGTATAGGCATGCGACCTCTCTGTTTCAGCGTTGGCTCCGCCCCGTATTTAGTTTTCTTATCCTAACTAGATAATGAATACCTATGTGCCAGCACATCAATAACTAATAAGTGACATCATTGTACACTTTAATCCAAATCCATAAATAAATACAGCACCACTGAGTGTGCACGGTGGTAAGGAAAAACTGCAATTCCTCAATATATAAATGTTATACATGCAATCCACCAGCACTTGTAGGTATAAAAAGTATCTTTTATTGAAGATCAAGTTAAAACAAGCAACGTTTCGTGACCCTATGTCACTTAGCATGACTAAGTGACATAGGGTCACGAAACGTTGCTTGTTTTAACTTGATCTTCAATAAAAGATACTTTTTATACCTACAAGTGCTGGTGGATTGCATGTATAACATCATTGTACACTTTGTCAGCCCTCTGTTTCTGGTTATCAGGGACTGACTAGTCCGTTATAATAGTGGTGCTTATTACACTAGGGAGATATCTCGTAAAATTACCTTACTTTACCATTTAGTGTACACCCCTTAATATTATAGAATATATAGATATATACACTTCTCCTGGAAAACCTTTTGGTTTCTCGCATTTCTGAATTCTGGATGTTCCAGCACCGTTATCCTTGACACGGTTTTCAGATCATGTTATTAGGCATACTCTTGTCCTTTTTGTGGTTTTAACATATTTTTATATTATTGGATTATTAAAAGTTATGTTTTAACACTTTCCCCTCTTCGTGGGGCCCGTTTGTATTTTTTGTTCTGCCTAGTATTATAATTAGTAGTATTGTGAGTGCTAATTTGTACACTCTTTTGCAAGTACCTCTTACTTCTTTTCCTCTGAGATCTCCTGACTTGTGCCTGTCCATTAAACTTATATTCAATAAAGTACATTGAACAAAAAGGATACTAAAAAAGCACTCATGAGAACTCTGCAATAAATTTATACTAGAGAACTGAAGATCACATAAGTTAAAAATATATCTTTATTAGAACGTATTTAAAAAAAATGGGTATAATTAAAACTAAAATGTCAGCAGATACTTATTTCAGTTAACCAACTGATTTGTGATGGGCTAGTGCTGGTGGTCTGGTTAAAAGGTTCCCAATAATGGACACTATTAATATCTTGATTTCTAATGGTATCGTTATAGATATTGCTACAACTACAATATTGGTATAATGACCAGTTTATCAACTTAGTATATCATATGAAGACCCAATCTATATTTGCACAGTAAATATTTGTGCTTATTAAGTTATTGAATTGTTCCAGAACTGAAATATCACCAGTTCCCCAACATATAAATTATAATAGCACCACTGATGCAAATTGTTCTTCTAATGACAATTGTTGAAAAACATACATATGGGTTTATATTATAGCTTTGTATATCTATAAATATCGGACTCCCCACTTGTGCAATATAAGGCTACGATGTAGCTTGTTACATTGAGACCCACTAAGTTATTATGTTGATATTATGTGTATCAACACCATTAGTGTGATATCCTGTTTGTCAATTTTAACACATTATTTGAAGATCCTTTTAATGCACATTGGGTCTTGGTGCTTATTGAATTCTAAAATTATTCTAGAGCTGTATCACCAGTTCCCTGAGTTGTAAATAATAATATCACCACTAATGCGGATTGGACTTATAATATTGTTTGTTGAAAGACTTGCATGCAATTTTATTTAAAGCTGTGAATGTCAATACACAACCATCTTCTCAATTCTGTTATATAAGCGCAACCATGTAGTTCACTACAATATGATACACTCAGTTATTATAACACTATTATGCGTAGCTATTAAAAGTGATCAGTGATCAATTGTGAGACTCAATACTGTCAGTTGACAGCTAAGTTGTTAATATTCAGTAATGTAGATAAATATCCACTGCGATTATATATGTACCACCAGAGATTTGTGATTATACGTTCTTGAGACTGTTATAGTATTCTACCTATCTCAAAAAAAACCTTAAAGATACTGGTTAGCTGTTCACAGTGTTCATTATAAACTGTCAGCTGAGCGAATAGAGATATCGGCTCCTCACGCTGTGTACACAAGTTTCTACTGTTTGTGATTTGCTTATACGGTCTAAGCTAGGAGACCAACAATACCCCAGTAATTACAAAAAGTTTGCTCAGACTAGAGCACCACGATTTGCCCCAATATCTGCTAACAAGTGTCCGTTAAAAATCAAAGTACTGAGCTCCCATTAGCTCACTCCCCTCTCCCTTTGTCCTTTTTGTGGTTTAACATATTTTTATATTATTGGATTATTAAAAGTTATGTTTTAAAACTTTCCCCTCTTCGTGGGGTCCGTTTGTATTTTTTGTTCTGCCTAGTATTATAATTAGTAGTATTGTGAGTGCTAATTTGTACACTCTTTTGAAAGTACCTCTTACTTGTTTTCCTTTGAGATCTCCTGACTTGTGCCTGTCCATAACATTATCCCAGAGATCTTTTGACAGTGCCTTGCCACCCATAGTTGATTGTTTGCTTCAGTTGCACTACCAGGGACTGAGATGCTCCAGTTTTTTATTTTTTTTATTTTTTTAGACAATTTTAAGATTGTCATGTCTGCAATTAAACAGTTCTAGCCTCTTGGAAAATTAAAATATGGTACACAAAGAACACATTTGTAGAAAGTACACCCTTTGGCGCATCAAATGAGGGGCTACATGTATCTCTAGCACATAATTGAGGTGCGCAACAATTAATAGAATATGGTGCTTTGCATTAAAAAATATATTTTTTTTTAGTAAAGAGCCATATTCCACTTATTATTACATTGTCTATTTTTGTGCTAGCAATACATGTGGCCCCTCATTTGATGCAGCTTGGTGTGTAGTTTCTAGAAATATTTAGTTTATATACCACTAGTTGGTAAGCCTGCCCAGAGGGCAGTCTATATGTTGTAAATACAACCCCCAAGCTACAAAAAATCCAAAATAAAAAAATTAAACCTAATCCCTCTGAAAATAAAAAAGTGGTTTAGGGGTTAATAGATGTATTAGGTAGTTTGCGATGTTGGGGTTTGCGGATTTAGGGGTTAATAATTTTATTAGGTAGTTGTTGTTTTTTTGCTTAATACTTTGTACGGGCGCTTAGGTTTTTTTTTTTAATACTTATTGCGGGCGATAATTATTTTTTTTAATACTTATTGCGTGCAGTTAGGTGTGTTTTTTCATACTTATTGCGGGCAGTTTTTTTTGCCAGTTTTTTTTTTTTTTTGTAATGTTCTGCTTGCCTTCGCTGCATCCCGGTGGATTACGAAAATGGCACGGTGGTGAAAGAATCCACCCTGCCATTTTCAGAATCCACCGGGATGCATCTTACGGTGGATTCTTTCACCACCCTGCCATTTTCGGAATCGAACGGGATGCAGCTTACGGTGGATACTTTCACCACCCTGCCATGTTTCGTAATCCACCTGAATGCAGCTTTGCTGCATCCAGGTGAATTCTTTTGGCTGTGCGCGCAGTCAACATTCTGTTGGCTGCCTCGCACTACCAACATTCGATTGAGGATGCGTGTGCAACTGCCGACGGCGACGGACATTATAAATGCAATTATAGTATAGATATGCATCATCAGTGAAGGAATCAGTTTGAGTTCATAGAGAACTCAGTTGCTTCCTCAGCACTGAGACGGTTAGCCATAATTCTCTTTATCAATAAATAAATAGATATTTTTAAAGGAATTAAGTCACTAAAAAATATATAATTTTTATTGCAAAAAATAAGCTTCTTTGAATTAAAAATACAGAAGTTTTTAAAGCTGGAGAAAACTGCGTAAAGAGGGTGTTTTATTCATCTTCCACGCACGCTAAGAGACTGATTATAAAAATATAATTTAGTGTTTTTTTTTTAAATAGCATTCCTCTCCTCAACCATTTAATAATTTGTAACCACATTATCCAGGTGATCATCGGATTACAAATATAAAATCTGTCCGTATTGTAAAAGGGAATGCAACATTTCTGTTAGGTGATCACTGCGGTAACGCTGGTTACCACGGTGATCATTTAGCTATAATACTTAAACTGATATTTATTTTTAAAAAGTAAACAAAAGTTTGTTTTTATAAAATGTATTTTGGGGGTCTCTAGGCAATTTTGATCTTTATTTATGTGCCTTTAGAGACCCCCAAATCCTTTTTTTTTTTTTTTTACTTTTTTTAAATATGTTTTTTTAAACTTTTTTTATTTTTTATGGTACATCCCAAAGACTTATACCACTGGAAAGGGTAGAGGATTACCTTTCCAATGGTGCATCTAAGCAGCATGCCCCCATCTCCTTATAACTGACAATTGTCAGTTTTAAATAAAGTTGTGCAATGACATTATCGTGTCATTGTACGTGACGTCACTGCATGTAACGTGAGTTGATGGAGGTCCCCAGACCTCCATCAAGGTGGGTGAGGGCTAGCGACGACTTTGAGCCGTCGTTAGCACCTGAGTGGGAAACTTTGCGACGGCTTAGGGTCGCCGTTAGCACTCAAATAGAAACTAGGAGGTCTCCTGAAACTGACTGATACAATAGCCTATTCACACCTCTTAATGTTACAGAAAAACTATTTTCCTTTTTTCATTTACATCTATTATTTGTTAAAGCACTTTTTCTATTTTGGCGTGAACTCAAAACAAGATGGCAACTAAAGTTTTTTTCATTTGTTTTTAGATCAAGATTAACAATGCAAGATATTAATGTCTAGCAGAAGAGAGTTTTCACAACTTTTCCTATTTAAAAGTTTGTACACTATAAATATAGTTTCTGAAAAATTACAAGGTTTCCATTACTGAAACTATTAAGCAGCTTCAATAACAACAAACTGTAAATACTCTCTGTTCAGAATGAGGTTTATTTACAGGATACAGTTCTGTACAGTGAGAATTAACAATTTAGTGTATTTGAATATATCTTTCCTTCGTGTATCTTTGTATTGTACCAAATAAAATCCCCCTAAACTAATACCAGCTTCTTTACGGTAATATAACTGTTTCATGAGCCAGTGAGATATCTTGCAGCTCTTTTGACATACTCATAGCAGTCTTCCTCTTTTCTGTCCTAAGATATGGTGAGTCTACGGCTTCATCATTTACTGTTGGGAATATCACTCCTGGCCAGCAGGAAGAGGCAAAGAGCACCACAGCCAAGCTGTTAAACCTCACTCCCCTACCCCCCAGTCATTCTCTTTGCCTTCGGTGCATGGAGGAGGTGAAGTTTTGGTGTCTGAAGAAAATTGGATTTATTTCTCTTCAATCAAGATTTTATTGTTTTAGAAAGCCAGAATAGGTTTACTCTGATCCTTTTCAAGATTGGGTCTAGCCGTACTCCACGTTAGCCTCTTCAGTAGAGCAGTGGTGGCTTTAAAGCAGTTAGGAACTTGTGAAGTGTGCTTCGCTGCATTTTCTTAACAAGTTGCTGCCCTGGTATGGAAAGCCAGAGTAGGTTTACTCTGTTCTTTCTTTTTCCACAGGGTTCTGTAAGGAGTGGTGTCCTTCCATACCGTGAGAGTTGTCTTCCTGTCTGATCGCTAGAGATGCAGGTAAGTGCCTTATGTCTTCTGGGGTTGGATAGGAGGCTGGCACTGAAGGGTTAAACCACAACTATTATATGAAGGGGTTAACCATTCCTTTAAGACTGCATTTTATGGGGACTAATATCCTGAGTTCAGGATTATTTCAGGCAGGGGCAGGCACTATGCTTTGTGGCAGAGACTGGGGTTAATTCCTTTAAGGAGGAAGGAGTTAACTCCATATCTTTGGCATTTTTTCAGAGACTTTATGAGGAATCAGTATACGCAAGAGGAATATTGCTTTATCACTGGCATGTGTGTTTGCACTGTGTTTGGGAGGCACTTTGATATTGCATCTTGCGATCTTGTGAAACTGCGCTTTACAGCTTCAGACCAGCTTCAGACCAGTGTCATGTCTTTCTTGCTCCGTTACAGCTAAAGACTTTGCAGAGCGGTTCTTGACAGAATTTGACAAACAACGCTCTGTTAGGCTAATGTAGGAGCAGGTAGGCACCTTAGTCTTAGGGCTGAAGTGTAGAGGAGCAATAAATCAATAATTTGTTTTAGTAATTAGTTTTCTGGTGCCATCATTTACTGTTTATGGAGTTGTAACTCACAGGACACAGTTTATTATTTAGCATGTTTTGTCTCTTAAAGGGACAGAACACAATTTAAAAATTTAATTTTTAATTTTGTGAAAAATTTTTTTGTTCCTCATGTATAGACAGAACTTTAAGGAATAAAGATAGACTTTTTGTTTCTGAGCCAACAGTCTCTCAGGATGATGCTATTCAGGCAATGCCACAGTTTTCCCCTCAGAAGTCCCAAGCCTTAATGGTGTCACATGCAGTGCCCTGCGGTTCCTCTCATGCTCCTGGAGGAGTTTATTTGCAAGCAGAAATTGCTGCCCAGGTATCCTCTGCGGTATCTGTGACTTTAGCTGCCATTCCCATGCTACAGGGTAAACGCAAGAGGAAAATTAGGGATTCAGATAGTAGGGTTTCTGTTCCGACTTCTGCTACCCAAGTTGCTCTTTCTCATAAGTCTGATGAGGAAAATACGTCGGTAGCTTCTGAGGGTGAAATCTCAGATTCGGACAGTATAATTCCTTCATCTGATGCTGAAGTTGTATCCTTCAGATTTAAGCTTGAACACCTCCATGTACTTTTAAAGGATGTTTTGGCTACTCTTGATGACCTAGATACTGCTACCGTTGTCAAACCCTAGGAAATCTGACAAGCTTAATAAATACTTTGTTGTTCCTTCCACTGTGGAGGTCTTTCCTGTGCCAGACCGTGCTATGGAGATTATAGCACAGGAATGGGGGAGGCCTGGGATTCCCTTTTCCCCATCTCCTGTCTTTAAGAAGATGTTTCCTGTTGCTGACTCCATTAAGGAGTCGTGGCAAATGGTGCCTAAAGTAGAAGGGGCCATTTCTACTCTGGCTAAGAGAACTACTATTCCTATTGAGGATAGCTGCTCCTTTAAGGATCCAATGGACAAAAAGCTGGAGGCTTATTTGAAGAAAATGTATGTTCATCAACATCCAGGTCTCCAATGGCAACCTGCAGTATGTATTGCCACTGTGACAAGTGCTGCAGCCTATTGGTTTGATGCCTTGTCTGAGTCTCTTTACGTAGAGATTCCTTTAGAGGAAATCCAAGATAGGATTAAGGCTCTTAAGTTGGCCAATTCCTTTATTACTAACGCTTCCTTGCAGGTCATAAAATTGGGAGTCAAAATATCTGGCTTTGCTGTGCTAGTGCGCATAGCTTTGTGGCTGAAATCTTGGTCAGCCAATGTTTTCTCTAAGTCTGAACTTCTGGTGATTCCTTACAAGGGGAAGACCTTGTTTGAACCTGGCCTGACAGAAATTATTTCTGATATTACGGGTGGAAAAGGGTATTTTCTCCCACAAAACAAGAAGAATAGACCAAAAGGACGTCAGAGTAATTTTTGTTCCTTTCGTAACCCCAGAGGGAAGTCTTCCACTTCTTCTTAAAAGCAGGAACAGTCCAAGTCATCTTGGAAACACAGTCAGACTTGGAACAAGGGAAGTAATCAAAGAAACCCGCAGCTGACTCTAAATCAGCATGAAGGGTTTGCCCCTGATCCCGGATCGGTTTAGGTGGGGGGAAGACATCCTCAGTTTTCTCAAGCTTGGATACGGGATGTCCCAGATCCCTGGGCTGTGGACATAGTATCTCAGGGTTACAAATTGGGGCCGGTTCCATCTCTCAAGATTATTTGCAGAACAGATAAAAAGAGAGGTGTTCTTAAAATGTGTACAGGATATTTCCTCCCTGGGAGTGATAATTCCAGTCCCAGTACAGGAACAGGGTCTAGGTTTTTATTCCTATCTGTTTGTGGTTCCCAAAAAAGAGGAAATTTTCTGACCTATTCTTGACCTGAAGTGTCTAAACAAGTTTCTTAGAGTACTGTCTATGACGGATTCCCTACTACCCCGACTGGGTAGCTGTCAGGGTTTTTTCCCTGTTTTGTTTGCTATGTACTGCTGGCAGCCATTTTACTCACCTCTCTTGCTGACTATGGTGCATTGTGGGGGATGCTGCTCATTTCCTGCACTTCCTTTTATTGCCAGACTGGTGTGCATCATCTGTGTGAGACAGGATGCAGTCTCAGAATTGTGATGTCATCACTTATTATTTAAAGGGCCTCTGTTCAGTATGCTTTGCCTTTGCGTTGTCTCAGACCTGTTTGTGAGAGTTTCTGTGTATTACCTGGCTGTCTGACATCCTTCCTCGTTCCTGATCGCTGATTTGTTCCTTACTCTGCTGTTTTCCTTGTTCCTGATTCCGGCTCGTCTGACTACTCGCTTTGGCTCCTGATTCGGCTCGCCTGACTATTCGCTTTGGCTCCTGACTCAGCTCGTCTGACTACCAGCTCTGGTTTTGACTCCTGGCTTGTTATTTGACTTGTGGACTTTTTATTATTTTTTTGTTATTAATAAAGGTGTGATTATTTTTGCACTTCTCATCTCAGTCTGATTCCTGGCACCCTGACAGTAGCTCCACCAAAGGATCCTTCCTATACCTGGAACAGGCCGCTATGTAGTGGAAAACAATTGATTTTAGCAATTCCCACCCAAATAACTAGACAGACTAGCATTCAGGTGAAAACAAGAACTAACTTTTATTAGGGAAAACACACAATATTTATACAGAAATTGATCTTGATAACAAGCCTTATCTGACCTTCTCAAAGTGAATCTGGAGAAAAGCTCCCTTGTCCCTGCTACAAGGGTAGTTTTCTTAGGGACCATAATAGATTCCCTATTGATGAAATTTTTCTGACAGAGGTCAGAAGAGCCAAAAATGTTTCCTCTTGCCTCTCTCTCCAGTCTACTGTTCGGCCATCAGTGGCTCAATGTATGGAGGTAATCGGTCTGTTCGTGGTTTCCATGGACATCATTCCTTTTGCTTGATTCCATTTGAGAACTCTGCAGTTGTGCATGCTCACACAATGGAACAGGGATCATGTGGATCTGTCTCAGAGGATAGATCTAGATCAGTCGACAAGAGACTCTCTCCCGTGGTGGTTTTCTCAGGAACATCTGTCTCAGGGCACATGCTTTTAGAGACCTTCCTTGGTGATTGTGACCTTGGACGAGAGCCTGCTGGGCTGGGGAGCAGTCTGGGACTCATTTAAGGTGCAGGGACTTTGGACTCGGGAGGAGTCTGCTCTCCCCATCAACATCTTGGAGTTGAGAGCGATTTACAATGCTTTGATGGCTTGGCCTCAGTTGTCCTTAGCCCAATTTATCAGGTTCCAGTCAGACAACATAACCTCAGTGTCTTACATCAACCACCAGGGAGGAACTCAGAGTTCCTTAGCCATGAAGGAGGTGGCTCGGATTATCCATTGGGCGGAAGCTCACAATTGCTGTCTGTCTGCCATCCACATTCCAGGAGTGGATAACTATGAGTAGCAGATTTCCTGAGCACACAGACCTTTCATCCCGGGGAGTGGAAACTCCATCCGGAGGTGTTCTCCAGCTTAATCCTCAAATGGGGGGTGTCGGAGTTGGATCTGATGGTGTATCGGCAGAATGCCAAGCTTCCAAGGTACGCTCTGATAGATGCTCTAGCGGTCCCTTGGGATTTCAGGCTAGCATACCTGTCTCCTCCGTTTGCTCTCCTTCCACGAGTCATTGCTCAATTAAAACAGGAGAAAGCGTCAGTGATTCTAATAGCACCTGCGTGGCCTCTTTCTGCTTGTAAAAAAGACCCCACTATTAGGTGAAATGTAAAGGGTCTACATTATAGCAATGCTCGGCTTTCTGCTACCTCAATTTTGAGCATAGGTAATGCTAAGTGTCAGTAAGAGAATATGTTGCGTTGTCGTGTCAGTAAACTGCCATATTATATATAATCAATATTAAATATACATGCATATAGGTTGAGATAGTTATAGTAAATATAATACTGTATTAAATCCTCTGTAGAGGGGCCATGCTGCAGCATAGAGAAACACTGGAGAACCCTAAGACTCATATGATAGAATAAGAATATATTGGCCTCTAGGTCAATGACAATGGCTATGCTAGTATGAACAATTGCTCAGATGTCTCAAAAAAGAAAAATGTGTTTTTATATAGAATGCTGGAGTAGAGGTGTTCTAAAGCTAATTTTGACTGCATTAAGCATAAGGGCTAAAATATGCCCACATGACAAACATTGATATAACATAAATACAGTCATAGCTATTACATGAAAATTAGAAGACTGGCAGTGCTTAATTCATCTTAATAATGTATTTAAGGCTGCGATGTAGGCATACATTAGATTTGATGTAAACATATTAGCTGATGGTCTAATTTATACTATACTTGTAACTAATAATGGACTTTCAAAGAAACCTATGTTTCAGACATTAACACCATACCAAGCTCTCCGAGCAAATATATAAGTTTAAAGGCTTGTAGTAGGGTAAAATGAACAATGTCCTATCTGTGTGATAAGCCAGTAAATTAGAAAATCATTTAGATTAGAAGCAGCATGAAAATGAGTCTATCAAGTTTGCAAACGTAACATTATCATAATAAGAGACTCTAAATATAATGCAAAATATTAATACTGTTTATAGGTTTGTCTATATAGTAATCCTAGCCATTAGAGACGCAAGAGAAAGATTTATCTGAGACAGATTCAGACCATCTCATCTAACAGTTAATTCAACTCAAACCTGAGCTCCTTGTAGACTTGAGAGACTAAAAAGTTCTTAACCGATCCCGGATCTCTCATATTCTATAGCGGCGTCCCACTTCTGAAACCTGCATGACCAAGTGTCCAATGTAACTGAAGCTTGTAGGGCAACACTCCTCAAGCAGCAAGCCCCTTCAGTGGTTCTATGCCAAGCAGAAAGCACATAGGAGAACCCTTCAGATTTCTACTCGCCCCTATCAGTCTGCCTAGGAGCTGGTGCGATGCGAGCTTGGGTCCATAACAAGAAAAACAGGCTATCTTGAGTCTCCGCTGTAGATGGGTTGAGATGAAATGCTTTGCGCAAACTTTCAAGCGAACTCGCTCCTAGGTGTTCAGGGCTATCAGTTAAGCACTGCTGTGATATAGGTGGGTTGAAGTCGGGATGCGACAATTTTAATCTCTGGTTGCGCTTCCATAGCTTGTTGTTCCCACCTCAGCAAAAGGGGCCGCTGTGTATTCAGCCCAGAGGCAATCTCGGAGCTAAATAAGGTGAGTGCAAGCTGATGAGCCTATTGGGTGATTAGGGTCTTAACGGATTGTTGCTATTGCAGCGTGCACCCCTTCCAGCTGGAGCCTTGTGGTTTGTTTCACTTCCTCTCTTCTGTTACACATAGTGTTCTGAAGGCTGCAGTGGCGAGGACTGTTTGTTTGTCTTAATGGATTGTTCCCATGTCTCCACGGCTTCCATTTTGTGCCTCAATCTCGTGCCTTTTCTTCTGGCGGTAACTCAATGTCTGTAGTATCGCTTTATCACTCAATGGAGTCTCTGTTCAGTAGTAAACTTGGAGTGATCTTCAATATCAAATATTATAGTATAATGTTTCTTATATTGTCATTCTTCAGCACAAATGGCTGGGTGATCTGATTATTCAGGATGCTTGGGGGTAGATATACAGTAGTTCTAGGCCGTAACCAGGCCTCCGCTGCGCACCACATCTATTTCATTCTGCTGGGCTGAGGATTAATATAAAAGTAGTACAGATCAGCTCCACAAGTATTTATTTTCATTGAGTCTTTAGAAAAACACTGGATATGTGGCATAAGGAGTGGTAAACATTGGTTTCATCTGCTCTTTCGATCAGCCAGAATTATAAAGCAGCCATCTTGATCGATGGTCGGACACGCCCCCCCTGATGTGTTTTTTTTTAATGATATTTTATTGAGTTTTGTATCATTTTACAATATGATCAGCGGTACTGCAAGTATACAAGTATATTATCATACAGAGTTTCTCACTTAAAACAAAACAGTTGAGGTAACTAAGTTAGAAACCCAAAACCAGAAAATGTCAAACAACAACAAAAGCAATAATTACAAGGTGCTTAGGTCCTACACTCCTCTCGCGACAAATGTTCATATCATTTTCGTCTCTCCCCTTCTACTTCTTTTCTGTCTCCCCTTCTCTGTCTCTCCCCCTATCTCTTTTACCGTCTATAAATTCCCTGTCTGAGTGGTATCCTTACTTTTAGCCTCAATATACATAATCCACGGCTCCCATATGTCTAAAAATTGATCCTTAGTGGAAAGTAAATCAGCTGCTGAGCTACTCATTTGGTATATGTTGTCTATTTTTCTTTCAATTAGTCTGTAGCTAGGCGGTTCTCTTCTCCAATATCTGGCTAAACAGAGTCTAGGTGCTGTGCATATTTGTGAGGATACAGTTTTGTTTTTAATAATATTATCAGTAAGTATTTGTAATTTACCAGATAAAGGTTTTGTATGAATACACAATCTCCTTAATACCATTACTTAGGTATAAGGTTCCTGTGTGTATTCAGTTTTAATGGTGGATTTAGTATTTAATGTCACAACTATGATTCTCTGTAGTTGTGACTGACTCATATGATTTATTTATAGACAGAGATAATTTGTATTTTGAGATATGAATGTAATAAATGAGCTTCTCAGAAAGTAGGTTAAGATATGGAGATTCGATATAAGTAATAAGTTTGATATGACATATAATACAAATTGAGCAGTGATGGCTGACGATTTCCAAACATATAAACATAGGAATTTCAGTAATGCATTACCCTTTATAAAGTTGTCCTAGCATGCTTATATACTTTATCGATGGTGCACATACCTTGAATAAGAGAAATAAGTAACAGTTACAGCGTGTCTTACTTGGATATGGTGTTTAGTTCAATGTCTAAGGAGACAGGAGTGCAGCGTCTGATGCCTGCAGCGTGTGAGCAACTCCGGCGTGCTGCGCAATGAATACTGAGAGTCGGAGGTGACGTCAGCAATAGTCTGAGCGTCCGATTGAAAACTGGTAACGAAGAGAGATGCAGCTTGACACAGGTGCAAAAGTAAAAGTGAAATTGAATTCCCATTCAACTTAGTATATCAAGTTATAGCGTAAAGTTAAAGCCATCGATAATATAGGCAAAAATAGTGGGCAATGTTATAGAAAGTGAGAGGTTGAAATTATCCTCCAATATTAAGGATTGCTCAAGGCTAATTATTCTTTAAGATATAAAGAGACAAGATGCTGTCTCAAAACACTCTTTAATAATCAAGCAATGTCTTATGGGTAAAGTGTGTTTAAATAGTCAAACTGAGGGGAGGAGAACTTGACTTAAAGGTACAGTGAAATGGTTGATGCTGACAGATCCCCCCATTCAAGAGGGCCTCCCAGCAGTCCGAGGGCCCGGCTTAAAGGGAAAGCGAACATGAAAGTCCTTCAGCAAATCAGGTGCATTTAAATCACGGAGAGGGACCCAGGAATTTTCATCATCCCCATAGTCCTTCCAATGTACCAAGTATTCAAGGGTTCTTCTACGATACCTAGAATCCAAAATCCCATCTACTTCATAATCTAGTGGATCAGGTATAGGGAGAATGGAAAGATCAGAGGACGGAGGTGTTGTTCCCAGATAGGGTTTCACCAAGGACACATGGAACGAGGGATGTATTCTCATTGTGGCCGGTAATTTCAAAGTTACCGCATTGTCATTTATTACCCTGAGTATAGGGAAAGGTCCTATAAATTGATCAGCAAGTTTTTTACTGGGTACAGGTAACCTGATATTTTTAGTTGATAACCATACCATATCTCGGGGTTTATATACCGGAGATGGTATCCTCTTTTTATCATAGTATTTCTTCTGAGCTTCTTTGGCAGAGGCCAAATGATCTTGTAGTGTGTCCATAACTTCTTTCAATGAATCAGTGTAGTTGGACACTGATGGAGAATGGGAAGAAGTTATAGTATTTGGATATGTTCGAGGATGAAATCCATAAGTTGCATAAAAGGGAGAGACTTTTGTGGAAGTATTGTTTGAATTATTATAGGCAAATTCCGCGCTTGGTAACCATTCCAACCAGTCATCCTGTTGAGATGAAATAAAACATCTCAAATACTGTTCAAGTGTCTGATTCAATCGTTCTGTTTGACCATT